>NW_024604499.1:0-3387 GCF_018296145.1 Oncorhynchus tshawytscha | reverse complement strand
AAATAGGCTGTTTCGGTTTTTCACGTTACGTTTGTTGTTTTTGTATTGTTCGTTTTTTTCATCGTCATTAAACATGTATCAATAATATCACGCTGCATTTTGGTCCGACTCTCCTTCCCTGCAAGAAAACCGTAACAGTGTGTTTGAAAAATAGAGCTCGTAATTGTTGCACACTCAGTGCAACAGAAGGAGAGAATGACACACAGTCATGACCCAATGGAAACCAATTTGCACTCAAATCATTTTCCCAGAGTGTACAAAATTAACTGTGAGTAAACAAATAGACTCTAATCTGAAGTATTAATTGCACAACACAGATGTCCGTTACCGATAAGCCCATCAAAGAGGAGCTTGTGTTTCACTGAATATGTGATGAGCCAGCTCATATTAGGTCTGTTGAAGAAGTCTGACATTTTTGTCATTGACAAGTTAATACTCTTCCAAAACGTCTTTCCTTCCCAATCTGAAGGGGATGGAGCAAATGGTGTTGCTATCTTAAAAAGCCCAGTGCTCATTCCTCTGTATTTGTGAAATGAATTGGGGCCTTGGTCATTGAGATACCAGCTGTACTGGGAGAAGTGAGGGCCAGTTAGGTAGCTCCATCAAATCCATGAAAATTATATTAATCCCTCAACTACGGCCTGCTTCCTCTGTGGTCCTGGGAGCTAATGGAAAATAGCCCTGCCGAGGGAAGGCTCTGCTTGGTGGAGAGAGATGCCGTCTTCAGCTGAGGGAGGAGTTCAGTTATCTGAAAGCTGAGGTGTGTTCAACAAGGGGAATAGTTCGCCTACGTTAGCTAACATATTCCATTTGTCTTATGTTCTCTACAACCGTTCGCTAACGTTAGCTAACATATTCCATTTGTCTTGTGTTCTCCACGACCGTTTGCTAACGTTAGCTAACATATTCCATTTGTCTTGTGTTCTCCACGACCGTTCGCCTGTTAGCTAACATATTCCATTTGTCTTGTGTTCTCCACGACTGTTCGCTAACGTTAGCTAACATATTCAATTTGTCTTGTGTTCTCCACGACTGTTTGCTAACGTTAGCGAACAGTCTGAAAAAAGGTAGAGTGCCGCGAACTAAAGTGTATGTTTCAGGTCTAAACTGCCACTGCTATTAGCAAGTGGCCATGTAGGCTTTCTATTACCTTTAGTGGGAATAGCTAAATAATTAGCAGTTTGAATATTGCCACTAAAATATCAAAGTAATTGTGACAAAAATAGCTGTTTAATGTTTCACCGTAGCATTATGGAATGTTCATTAAAATAGTTCAACTGAAATGGTTACTAACTAACATGTTCGCCGTGAACAGAAGCCTTGTTGAACTCACAACTGGTGATGATGTTACAACCATCTCCATCTCTGAGATTAGGGGGTAGCAGCCACACAACTTCTTAAGCATAGCTACACAATACTATTGTATAAAACAACACCATAGACCAACATATACAATGCATTAAGTCATGGGCATCCAATACAATGGCAAGACAAAAGGGCAATTCGTCAATGACTGATGAAGGGCGATCGATTTGAGAGAGATAAAGATAACTGTGGAAAGAGCATTCTGGAACGTCAAATGGCTACTGAGCATTAACCAGATGTGTAAAACACATACACACACTTAGCCTGACATTCTTCACTACCAGTCCTAAGATGGTGTGTGTGTTGTAAGGGACGGGGGGTGAAGATCCCAGCAGGAGAACCACTCTACATCGCAGAAAGAACACACACACACACCCAGCTGGACCTGGAGGAAGACACACACCAAGCTGGTGATGGACTAGACATGCACAGGGGGGAAGGAATAGTATCTGTCCCAGAAAATGGAAATAGGGTTTTATTCGACAGTACACTACAGACACACTACAGAAAAAAGGCACAACATTTTGAAGAATCAGTGTAGCATTCCCAGTCTGTTTTCTTTAAAATGTTGCCCAATATTATCTCTAAAATGTGGATAGGGTCTATATGAAGTTGTTCACTATTCACTTGCAGTATGAAGTATTGCCTAAATCTCATTCCCTCAGAGAGGAGGATAAACAACAATAAATGAGTGTTGAATACACCTTCACTGTAATACACAGTGCATATCTCATCCAGACACAGAATGAGAAAATACAATTCATATACTAGCTCTAGTGTTGCAAGATCTATCTGCATGATAAACTATTATTCATATCTCATGTTTCTCCCTCATTATAAAGCTTCCTGGGTGCAGCGATCCCCCTAAGTACACTCTGTCCCTTCCCTCTTCTCCCTCCCTCTCTTCATCTCTCCCTCCATATGGATCTGTGTGCTTTAGGTGAACTCATCATGGCGTGTCTGCAGTGCTGTATGGCAGGGTTCCCCAACTGGCGGCCCCCAAGTTTTTCAAATGTTTTGTTGATGGACATTAAAGACAGTAAAAACACCAGGAAATCAGCTCCAAGTAATTTTAATTTAAGAAATCTGTTCCAAAGTATCACCATGCATAATAGAGAGATATATGTGATCATATGCAAATGTAAGCAAGGTTTGAAATGATCATGTTCTAGTCAAATATTATATCTGTTTGGGCTTCTTGCGGTCAATTTGCAGTGTACAAATTATTTGTAATTATGGCCCGCTGTATTTGTATTTGTATTAATTAAGGATCCCCATTAGATGCTGCCAAGGCAGGACTGGTAGTGAAGAATGTCAGGCTAAGTGTGTGTATGTGTGCATGTTATTGCGTATGTATGTACATTTGAAGTCAGAAGTTTACATACACTTCGGTTGGCGTCATTAAAATGAGTTTTTCAACAACACAAATTTCTTGTTAATCAACAAACTATAGTTTTGGCAAGTCGGTTAGGATATCTACTTTGTGCATGGCACAAGTAATTTTTCCAACACTTGTTTACAGACAGATTATTTCACTTATCATTCACTGTATCACAATTCCAGTGGGTCAGCATGTTTACATTACACTAAGTTGACTGTGCCTTTAAACAGCTTGGAAAATTCCAGAAAATTATGTCATGGCTTTAGAAGCTTCTGATGGACTAATTGACATCATTTGAGTCAATTGGAGGTGTACCTGTGGATGTATTTCAAGGCCTACGGTCAAACTCATTGCCTCTTTGTTTGACATGGGAAAATCAGAAGAAATCAGCCAAGACCTCAGAGAATTTCTTTTAGACCTCCACAAGCCTGGTTCATCCTTGGGAGCAATTTCCAAACGCCTGAAGGTACCATGTTCATCTGTACAAACAATAGTACGCAAGTATAAACACCACAGGACCACACAGCCATCGTACCACTCAGGAAGGAGACACATTCTTTCTCCTAGAGATGAACGTACTTTGGTGCGAAAAGTGCAAATCAATCCCAGAACAACAGCAAAGGAACTTGTGAAGATGCTGG
>NW_024604498.1:0-3387 GCF_018296145.1 Oncorhynchus tshawytscha | reverse complement strand
CGCATAGATGATTTCGGCTGACATCGTACGCCGAGGAGGAAGCAGGAGTAGGCGTGACAGTCATTCACAATGCACAGTACCAGGTCAATATATTATAAACCCAGTCATTCACAGAACCAGGTCAATATATTATAAACCCAGTCATTCACAGTACAGGTCAATCTATTATAAAACCTGCGACAGTACCAGTCAATATCTTATAAACAGTCATTCACAGTACAGTACCAGATCAATATATTATAAACCCAGTCATTCACAGAACCAGATCAATATATTATAAACCCAGTCATTCACACTACAGTACCAGGTCATTATATTATAAACCCAGTCATTCACAGGTCAATATTATAAGCCCAGTCATTGACAGTACCAGATCAATATATTATAAACCCAGTCATTGACAGTACCAGGTCAATCTATTATAAAACCAGTCATTCACAGTACCAGATCAATATATTATAAACCCAGTCATTGACAGTACCAGATCAATATATTATAAACCCAGTCATTGACAGTACCAGGTCAATCTATTATAAAAAACCAGTCATTCACAGTACCAGATCAATATATTATAAACCCAGTCATTCACAGAACCAGATCAATATATTATAAACCCAGTCATTCACAGTACCAGATCAATATAATATAAACCCAGTCATTCACAGAACCAGGTCAATATATTATAAACCCAGTCATTCACAGAACCAGGTCAATATTTTATAAACCCAGTCATTCACAGAACCAGATCAATATATTATAAACCCAGTCATTCACACTACAGTACCAGGTCAATATATTATTAACCCAGTCATTGACAGTACCAGGTCAATATATTATAAACTCCAGTCATTCACACTACAGTACCAGGTCAATATATTGTAAACCCAGTCATTCACACTACAGTACCAGGTCAATATATTATAAACCCAGTCATTCACAGAACCAGGTCAATATTTTATAAACCCAGTCATTCACAGAACCAGGTCAATATTTTATAAACCCAGTCATTCACAGAACCAGGTCAATATTTTATAAACCCAGTCATTCACAGAACCAGATCAATATATTATAAACCCAGTGTCACGCCTTGGTCTTAGTATTTTGTGTTTTCTTTAATTATTTGTTCAGGCCAGGGTGTGACATGGGTTTATTGTGTTGTCGTATTGGGGTTTTTTGTAGGCATTGGGATTGTGGCTGATTAGGGGTGTGTCTAGCATAGGTTTGGCTGCCTGAGGCGGTTCTCAATCAGAGTCAGGTGATTCTCGTTGTCTCTGATTGGGAACCATATTTAGGTAGCCTGGGTTTCACTGTGTATTTTGTGGGTGATTGTTCCTGTCTCTGTGTAGTGTTCACCAGATAGGCTGTAATTAGGTTTTCACGTTTCGTTTGTTGTTTTTGTATTTATTTAGTTATTTCATGTATCACTATTTTTCATTAAAGAACATGAGTAACCACCACGCTGCATTTTGGTCCGACTCTCCTTCAACAGACGAACGCCGTTACACCCAGTCATTCACACTACAGTACCAGGTCAATATATTATAAACCCAGTCATTCACAGTACAGTAGCAGGTCAATATATTATAAACCCAGTCATTCACAGTACAGTAGCAGGTCAATATATTATAAACCCAGTCATTCACAGAACCAGGTCAATATTTGATAAACCCAGTCATTCAGGGCATGTTCATTTTGCAACTCTGTCACATCAACCAAACCCCTTTTTGAAGCCATGGGCAAAATTAAAACAAACAACATTTTTCTAAAAGGCAGTTTGAAACCTATTTTTTGGAATTACAGTTAATTGATTAACATATTTACAAACGAAAACAAGGATATGTTGAGTATTCAGCCAGGAGCTGTTAATAACTGTACGATGTCTTAAACAGCCTACGGTATAAGAACTACCTGGGAATGTAATTGAGTTATATAAACTCCTACGGTATAGGAATGTTATTGAGTTATATAAACACCTACGGTATAGGAACTACCTGGTAATGTTATTGAGTTATATAAACACCTACGGTATAGGAACTACCTGGGAATGTTATTGAGTTAGATAAGGACCTACCTGGGAATATTATTGAGTTATATAAACACCTACGGTATAGGAACTACCTGGGAATGTTATTGAGTTATATAAGGACCTACCTGGGAATATTATTGAGTTATATAAACACCTACGGTATAGGAACTACCTGGGAATGTTATTGAGTTATATAAGGACCTACCTGGGAATATTATTGAGTTATATAAACACCTACGGTATAGGAACTACCTGGGAATGTTATTGAGTTATATAAGGACCTACCTGGGAATATTATTGAGTTATATAAACACCCTACGGTATAGGAACTACCTGGGAATGTTATTGAGTTACATAAACACCTACGGTATAGGAATGTTATTGAGTTATATAAACACCTACGGTATAGGAATGTTATTGAGTTATATAAACACCTACGGTATAGGAACTACCTGGGAATGTTATTGAGTTATATAAACACCTACGGTATAGGAACTACCTGGGAATGTTATTGAGTTATATAAGGACCTACCTGGGAATATTATTGAGTTATATAAACACCTACGGTATAGGATCTACCTGGGAATGTTATTGAGTTACATAAACACCTACGGTATAGAATGTTATTGAGTTATATAAACACCTACGGTATAGGAATGTTATTGAGTTCTATAAACACCTACGGTATAGGAACTACCTGGGAATGTTATTGAGTTAGATAAACACCTACGGTATAGGAATGTTATTGAGTTATATAAACACCTACGGTATAGGAACTGCCTGGGAATGTTATTGAGTTATATAAACACCTACGGTATAGGAATGTTATTGAGTTATATAAACACCTACGGTATAGGAACTACCTGGGAATGTTATTGAGTTATATAAACACCTACGGTATAGAACCCACTTGGGAATGTTATTGAGTTATATAAACACCTACGGTATAGGAATGTTATTGAGTTATATAAACACCTACGGTATAGGAATGTTATTTATTATATAAACACCTACTGCATAGGAACCACCTGGAATGTTATTGAGTTATATAACACCCACGGTATAGAACAAGATGAGTTATATAAACACCTACGGTATGAATGTTATTGAGTTATATAAACACCTACGGTATAGGAACTACCTGGAATGTTATTGAGTTATATAAACACCTACGATATATAGGAATGTTATTGAGTTATATAAACACCTACGGTATAGGAATGTTAATATTGAGTTATATAACACCTACGGTATAGGAATGTTATTGAGTATATAAACACCTACGTATAGGAACTACCTGGGAATGCTATTGAGTTAGATAAACACCTTGGGAGTGTCTTGGGTTGGCTCAACTGTTCTTC
>NW_024604497.1:0-3387 GCF_018296145.1 Oncorhynchus tshawytscha | reverse complement strand
GCTTCCTTCCGGCGCCGACAGATGGCCGCCTCGCTCGTCAGCTCCTAGAAACTATGCAGTTTTTTGTTTTACGTCTTATTTCTTACACTAGTACCCCAGGTAATCTTAGGTTTCATTACATACAGCCGAGAAGAACTACTGAATATAAGATCAGCGTCAACTCACCATCAGTACGACCAAGAATATGTTTTTCGTGATGCGGATCCTGTGTTCTGCCTTACAACCAGTGTAACGGAGTGGATCACATGCAGCGACCAAAAAAAAAAAAAAAACGACTCAGAAAAAGAGGGAAACGAGGCGGTCTTCTGGTCAGACTCCGGAGACGGGCACACAGTGCACCACTCCCTAGCATTCTTCTTGCCAATGTCCAGTCTCTTGACAACAAGGTTGATGAAATCCGAGCAAGGGTAGCATTCCAGAGGGACATCAGAGACTGCAACGTTCTCTGCTTCACGGAAACATGGCTCACTGGAGAGAAGCAATCCGAAGCGGTGCAGCCAGCGGGATTCTCCACGCATCGCGCCGACAGAAACAAACATCTTTCTGGTAAGAAGACGGGCGGGGGCGTATGCCTTATGGCCAACGTGACATGGTGTGATGAAAGAAACATACAGGAACTCAAATCCTTCTGTTCACCTGATTTAGAATTCCTCACAATCAAATGTAGACCGCATTATCTACCAAGAGAATTCTCTTCGATTATAATCACAGCCGTATATATCCCCCCCAAGCAGACACATCGATGGCTCTGAACGAACTTTATTTAACTCTCTGCAAACTGGAAACGATTTATCCGGAGGCTGCATTCATTGTAGCTGGGGATTTTAACAAGGCTAATCTGAAAACAAGACTCCCTAAATTTTATCAGCATATCGATTGCGCAACCAGGGGTGGAAAGACCCTGGATCATTGTTACTCTAACTTCCGCGACGCATATAAGGCCCTGCCCCGCCCCCTTTCGGAAAAGCTGACCACGACTCCATTTTGTTGATCCCTGCCTACAGACAGAAACTAAAACAAGAAGCTCCCGCGCTGAGGTCTGTCCAACGCTGGTCTGACCAAGCTGACTCCACACTCCAAGACTGCTTCCATCACGTGGACTGGGAGATGTTTCGTATTGCGTCAGACAACAACATTGACGAATACGCTGATACGGTGTGCGAGTTCATTAGAACGTGCGTTGAAGATGTCGTTCCCATAGCAAAGATTAAAACATTCCCTAACCAGAAACCGTGGATTGATGGCAGCATTCGTGTGAAACTGAAAGCACGAACCACTGCTTTTAATCAGGGCAAGGTGTCTGGTAACATGACTGAATACAAACAGTGCAGCTATTCCCTCCGCAAGGCTATCAAACAAGCTAAGCGCCAGTACAGAGACAAAGTAGAATCTCAATTCAACGGCTCAGACACAAGAGGCATGTGGCAGGGTCTACAGTCAATCACGGACTACAGGAAGAAACCCAGCCCAGTCACGGACCAGGATGTCTTGCTCCCAGGCAGACTAAATAACTTTTTGCCCGCTTTGAGGACAATACAGTGCCACTGACACGGCCTGCAACGGAAACATGCGGTCTCTCCTTCACTGCAGCCGATGTGAGTAAGACATTTAAACGTGTTAACCCTCGCAAGGCTGCAGGCCTGTTCCCAAGCTAAGGTAACTGAGCTAAACGACTACCGCCCGTAGCACTCACATCCGTCATCATGAAGTGCTTTGAGAGACTAGTCAAGGACCATATCACCTCCACCTACCTGACACCCCTTGACCCACTCCAATTTGCTTACCGCCCAAATAGGTCCACAGACGCATGCAATCTCAACCACACTGCACACTGCCCCAACCCATCTGGACAAGAGGAATACCTATGTGAGAATGCTGTTCATCGACTACAGCTCGGCATTCAACACCATAGTACCCTCAAGTCGTCATCAAGCTCGAGACCCTGGGTCTCGACCCCGCCCTGTGCAACTGGGTACTGGACTTCCTGACGGGGCCCCAGGTGGTGAGGGTAGGCAACAACATCTCCTCCCCGCTGATCCTCAACACTGGGGCCCCACAGGGTGCGTTCTGAGCCCTCTCCTGTACTGCCTGTTCACCCACGACTGCGTGGCCATGCACGCCACCAACTCAATCATCAAGTTTGCGGACGACACAACAGTGGTAGGCTTGATTACCAACAACGGCAGGACGGCCTACAGGGAGGGAGGTGAGGGCCCTCGGAGTGTGGTGTCAGGAAAATAACCTCACACTCAACGTCAACAAAACTAAGGAGATGATTGTGGACTTCAGGAAACAGCAGAGGAACACCCCCATCCACATCGATGGAACAGTAGTGGAGAGGGTAGCAAGTTTTAAGTTCCTCGGCATACACTCACAGACAAACTGAATTAACCACTCACACAGACAGCATCGTGAGGAGCGCAGCAGCGCCTCTTCAACCTCAGGAGGCTGAAGAAATTCGGCTTGTCACCAAAAGCACTCACAAACTTCTACAGATGCACAATCGAGAGCATCCTGGCGGGCTGTATCACCGCCTGGTATGGCAACTGCACCGCCCTCAACCGTAAGGCTCTCCAGAGGGTAGTGAGGTCTGCACAACGCATCACCCCGGGCAAACTACCTGCCCTCCAGGACACCTACACCACCCGATGCTACAGGAAGGCCATAAAGATCATCAAGGACATCAACCACCGAGCCACTGCCTGTTCACCCCGCTGTCATCCAGAAGGCGAGGTCAGTACAGGTGCATCAAAGCTGGGACCGAGAGACTGAAAAACAGCTTCTATCTCAAGGCCATCAGACTGTTAAACAGCCACCTCTAACATTGAGTGGCTACTGCCAACACACTGTCAATGACACTGACTCTACTCCAGCCACTTTAATCATGGAGATTGATGGGAAATTATGTAAAATATATCACTAGCCACTTTAAACAATGCTACCTTATATAATGTTACTTACCCTACATTGGCACATCTCATATGCATACGTTGATACTGTACTCTATATCATCGACTGCATCCTTATGTAATACATGTATCACTAGCCACTTTAACTATGCCACTTGGTTTACATACTTATCTCATATGTATATACTGTACTCGATATCATCTACTGTATCTTGCCTATGCTGCTCTGTACCATCACTCATTCATATATCCTTATGTACATATTCTTTATCCCCTTACACTGTGTATAAGACAGTAGTTTTGGAATTGTTAGTTAGATTACTTGTTCGTTATTACTGCATTGTCGGAACTAGAAGCACAAGCATTTCGCTACACTGCATTAACATCTGCTAACCATGTGTATGTGACAAATAAAATTTGATTTGATTTGATTTGACCTCCTAAAAGAACAAACATTCAAAGTCAAGAAACCAGGCCC
>NW_024604496.1:0-3387 GCF_018296145.1 Oncorhynchus tshawytscha | reverse complement strand
ATGAGTTAAACAACAATGGGAACAATACGAAAAACAACAATGGGATCATCTTGTACTTCCGGCGCCGACAGAGATGGCCGCCTCGCTTCGCGTTCCTAGGAAACTATGCAGTTTTTTGTTTTTTTACGTGTTATTTCTTACACTAGTACCCCAGGTCATCTTAGGTTTCTTTACATACAGCCGAGAAGAACTACTGAATATAAGATCAGCGTCAACTCACCATCAGTACGACCAAGAATATGTTTTTCGCGATGCGGATCCTGTGTTCTGCCTTACAACCAGTGTAACCGAGTGGATCACATGCAGCGACCAAAAAAAAAACGACTCAGAAAAGAGGAAACGAGCGGTCTTCTGGTCAGACTCCGGAGACGGGCACATCGTGCACCACTCCCTAGCATTCTTCTTGCCAATGTCCAGTCTCTTGACAACAAGGTTGATGAAATCCGAGCAAGGGTAGCATTCCAGAGGACATCAGAGACTGTAACGTTCTTTGCTTCACGGAAACATGGCTCACTGGAGAGACGCAATCCGAGCGGTGCAGCCAGCACGCATCGCGCCGACAGAAACAAACATCTTTCTGGTAAGAAGAGGGGCGGGGGCGTATGTCTTATGGCCAACGTGACATGGTGTGATGAAAGAAACATACAGGAACTCAAATCCTTCTGTTCACCTGATTTAGAATTCCTCACAATCAAATGTAGACCGCATTATCTACCAAGAGAATTCTCTTCGATTATAATCACAGCCGTATATATCCCCCAAGCAGACACATCGATGGCTCTGAGCGAACTTTATTTAACTCTCTGCAAACTGGAAACGATTTATCCGGAGGCTGCATTCATTGTAGCTGGGGATTTTAACAAGGCTAATCTGAAAACAAGACTCCTAAATTTTATCAGCATATCGATTGCGCAACCAGGGGTGGAAAGACCCTGGATCATTGTTACTCTAACTTCCGCGACGCATATAAGGCCCTGCCCCGCCCCCTTTTCGGAAAAGCTGACCACGACTCCATTTTGTTGATCCCTGCCTACAGACAGAAACTAAAACAAGAAGCTCCCACGCTGAGGTCTGTCCAACGCTGGTCCGACCAAGCTGACTCCACACTCCAAGACTGCTTCCATCACGTGGACTGGGAGATGTTTCGTATTGCGTCAGACAACAACATTGACGAATACGCTGATACGGTGTGCGAGTTCATTAGAACGTGCGTTGAAGATGTCGTTCCCATAGCAACGATTAAAACATTCCCTAACCAGAAACCGTGGATTGATGGCAGCATTCGTGTGAAACTGAAGGCACGAACCACTGCTTTTAATCAGGGCAAGGTGTCTGGTAACATGACTGAATACAAACAGTGCAGCTATTCCCTCCGCAAGGCTATCAAACAAGCTAAGCGCCAGTACAGAGACAAAGTAGAATCTCAATTCAACGGCTCAGACACAAGAGGTATGTGGCAGGGTCTACAGTCAATCACGGACTACAGGAAGAAACCCAGCCCAGTCACGGACCAGGATGTCTTGCTCCCAGGCAGACTAAATAACTTTTTGCCCGCTTTGAGGACAATACAGTGCCACTGACACGGCCTGCAACGGAAACATGCGGTCTCTCCTTCACTGCAGCCGAAGTGAGTAAGACATTTAAACGTGTTAACCCTCGCAAGGCTGCAGGCCCAGGCGGCATCCCCAGCCGCGCCCTCAGAGCATGCGCAGACCAGCTGGCCGGTGTGTTTACGGACATATTCAATCAATCCCTATACCAGTCTGCTGTTCCCACATGCTTCAAGAGGGCCACCATTGTTCCTGTTCCCAAGAAAGCTAAGGTAACTGAGCTAAACGACTACCGCCCGTAGCACTCACATCCGTCATCATGAAGTGCTTTGAGAGACTAGTCAAGGACCATATCACCTCCACCCTACCTGACACCCTTGACCCACTCCAATTTGCTTACCGCCCAAATAGGTCCACAGACGATGCAATCTCAACCACACTGCACACTGCCTAACCCATCTGGACAATGTGAGAATGCTGTTCATCGACTACAGCTCGGCATTCAACACCATAGTACCCTCCAAGCTCGTCATCAAGCTCGAGACCCTGGGTCTCGACCCCGCCCTGTGCAACTGGGTACTGGACTTCCTGACGGGCCGCCCCCAGGTGGTGAGTGGCAACAACATCTCCTCCCCGCTGATCCTCAACACTGGGGCCCCACAAGGGTGCGTTCTGAGCCCTCTCCTGTACTCCCTGTTCACCCACGACTGCGTGGCCATGCACGCCTCAACTCAATCATCAAGTTTGCGGACGACACAACAGTGGTAGGCTTGATTACCAACAACGACGAGACGGCCTACAGGGAGGAGGTGAGGGCCCTCGGAGTGTGGTGTCAGGAAAATAACCTCACACTCAACGTCAACAAAACTAAGGAGATGATTGTGGACTTCAGGAAACAGCAGAGGGAACACCCCCATCCACATCGATGGAACAGTAGTGGAGAGGGTAGCAAGTTTTAAGTTCCTCGGCATACACATCACAGACAAACTGAATTGGTCCACTCACACAGACAGCATCGTGAGGAAGGCGCAGCAGCGCCTCTTCAACCTCAGGAGGCTGAAGAAATTCGGCTTGTCACCAAAAGCACTCACAAACTTCTACAGATGCACAATCGAGAGCATCCTGGCGGGCTGTATCACCGCCTGGTATGGCAACTGCACCGCCCTCAACCGTAAGGCTCTCCAGAGGGTAGTGAGGTCTGCACAACGCATCACCGGGGCAAACTACCTGCCCTCCAGGACACCTACACCACCCGATGCTACAGGAAGGCCATAAAGATCATCAAGGACATCAACCACCCGAGCCACTGCCTGTTCACCCCGCTGCCATCCAGAAGGCGAGGTCAGTACAGGTGCATCAAAGCTGGGACCGAGAGACTGAAAAACAGCTTCTATCTCAAGGCCATCAGACTGTTAAACAGCCACCACTAACATTGAGTGGCTACTGCCAACACACTGTCAATGACACTGACTCTACTCCAGCCACTTTAATCATGGGAATTGATGGGAAATGATGTAAATATATCACTAGCCACTTTAAACAATGCTACCTTATATAATGTTACTTACCCTACATTGTTCATCTCATATGCATACGTTGATACTGTACTCTATATCATCGACTGCATCCTTATGTAATACATGTATCACTAGCCACTTTAACTATGCCACTTGGTTTACATACTTATCTCATATGTATATACTGTACTCGATATCATCTACTGTATCTTGCCTATGCTGCTCTGTACCATCACTCATTCATATATCCTTATGTACATATTCTTTATCCCCTTACACTGTGTATGACAGTAGTTTTTTTTTGGAATTGTTAGTTAGAC
>NW_024604494.1:0-3386 GCF_018296145.1 Oncorhynchus tshawytscha | reverse complement strand
TAAAGTGAAAGTGAGTCTGATTAACAGCTGTTGCATTTTCACCATTTAGATAAGCATCTTTGTGTCACTCAAAAAGTGGAAGAAATTGCATATACTGCAGCCATAATTTGTAGCACAGATTGCCTTGTGGGAAAAAACGGACAAAGAGTTGACAAAAAGCTTACAGCACCTGGTATTCCCAGGAAGTCTCCCATCCAAGTACTAACCAGGCCCGACCCTGCTTAGCTTCCGAGATCAGACGAGATCAGGCGTACTCAGGCCGGTGTGGTCGTAAGCGAGAAACTATGTCTTGGTGCACTATGTAAAGTGAAAGTGAGTCTGATTAACAGCTGTTGCATTTTCACCATTTAGATAAGCATCTTTGTGTCACTCAAAAAGTGGAAGAAATTGCATATACTGCAGCCATAATTTGTAGCACAGATTGTTGGATGAAATACAAACTAAACTTGCTTACTTATTTCAAAGCAAGGGCACATATTTCAGCCTTGTGGAAATAAACGGACAAAGAGTTGAAATTCCACAAGGCAGTGACAAAAAGCTTACAGCACCTGGTATTCCCAGGGGTCTCCCATCCAAGTACTAACCAGGCCCGACCCTGCTTAGCTTCCGAGATCAGACGAGATCAGGCGTACTCAGGCCGGTGTGGTCGTAAGCGAGAAACTATCTCTTGGTGCACTATGTAAAGTGAAAGTGAGTCTGATTAACAGCTGTTGCATTTTCACCATTTAGATAAGCATCTTTGTGTCACTCAAAAAGTGGAAGAAATTGCATATACTGCAGCCATAATTTGTAGCACAGATTGTTGGATGAAATACAAACTAAACTTGCTTACTTATTTCAAAGCAAGGGCACATATTTCAGCCTTGTGGGAAAAAACGGACAAAGAGTTGACAAAAAGCTTACAGCACCTGGTATTCCCAGGAAGTCTCCCATCCAAGTACTAACCAGGCCCGACCCTGCTTAGCTTCCGAGATCAGACGAGATCAGGCGTACTCAGGCCGGTGTGGTCGTAAGCGAGAAACTATCTCTTGGTGCACTATGTAAAGTGAAAGTGAGTCTGATTAACAGCTGTTGCATTTTCACCATTTAGATAAGCATCTTTGTGTCACTCAAAAAGTGGAAGAAATTGCATATACTGCAGCCATAATTTGTAGCACAGATTGTTGGATGAAATACAAACTAAACTTGCTTACTTATTTCAAAGCAAGGGCACATATTTCAGCCTTGTGGAAATAAACGGACAAAGAGTTGAAATTCCACAAGGCAGTGACAAAAGCTTACAGCACCTGGTATTCCCAGGAAGTCTCCCATCCAAGTACTAACCAGGCCCGACCCTGCTTAGCTTCCGAGATCAGACGAGATCAGGCGTACTCAGGCCGGTGTGGTCGTAAGCGAGAAACTATCTCTTGGTGCACTATGTAAAGTGAAAGTGAGTCTGATTAACAGCTGTTGCATTTTCACCATTTAGATAAGCATCTTTGTGTCACTCAAAAAGTGGAAGAAATTGCATATACTGCAGCCATAATTTGTAGCACAGATTGTTGGATGAAATACAAACTAAACTTGCTTACTTATTTCAAAGCAAGGGCACATATTTCAGCCTTGTGGGAATAAACGGACAAAGAGTTGACAAAAAGCTTACAGCACCTGGTATTCCCAGGAAGTCTCCCATCCAAGTACTAACCAGGCCCGACCCTGCTTAGCTTCCGAGATCAGACGAGATCAGGCGTACTCAGGCCGGTGTGGTCGTAAGCGAGAAACTATCTCTTGGTGCACTATGTAAAGTGAAAGTGAGTCTGATTAACAGCTGTTGCATTTTCACCATTTAGATAAGCATCTTTGTGTCACTCAAAAAGTGGAAGAAATTGCATATACTGCAGCCATAATTTGTAGCACAGATTGTTGGATGAAATACAAACTAAACTTGCTTACTTATTTCAAAGCAAGGGCACATATTTCAGCCTTGTGGGAAAAAACGGACAAAGAGTTGACAAAAAGCTTACAGCACCTGGTATTCCCAGGAAGTCTCCCATCCAAGTACTAACCAGGCCCGACCCTGCTTAGCTTCCGAGATCAGACGAGATCAGGCGTACTCAGGCCGGTGTGGTCGTAAGCGAGAAACTATGTCTTGGTGCACTATGTAAAGTGAAAGTGAGTCTGATTAACAGCTGTTGCATTTTCACCATTTAGATAAGCATCTTTGTGTCACTCAAAAAGTGGAAGAAATTGCATATACTGCAGCCATAATTTGTAGCACAGATTGTTGGATGAAATACAAACTAAACTTGCTTACTTATTTCAAAGCAAGGGCACATATTTCAGCCTTGTGGAAATAAACGGACAAAGAGTTGAAATTCCACAAGGCAGTGACAAAAAGCTTACAGCACCTGGTATTCCCAGGAAGTCTCCCATCCAAGTACTAACCAGGCCCGACCCTGCTTAGCTTCCGAGATCAGACGAGATCAGGCGTACTCAGGCCGGTGTGGTCGTAAGCGAGAAACTATGTCTTGGTGCACTATGTAAAGTGAAAGTGAGTCTGATTAACAGCTGTTGCATTTTCACCATTTAGATAAGCATCTTTGTGTCACTCAAAAAGTGGAAGAAATTGCATATACTGCAGCCATAATTTGTAGCACAGATTGTTGGATGAAATACAAACTAAACTTGCTTACTTATTTCAAAGCAAGGGCACATATTTCAGCCTTGTGGGAAAAAACGGACAAAGAGTTGACAAAAAGCTTACAGCACCTGGTATTCCCAGGAAGTCTCCCATCCAAGTACTAACCAGGCCCGACCCTGCTTAGCTTCCGAGATCAGACGAGATCAGGCGTACTCAGGCCGGTGTGGTCGTAAGCGAGAAACTATCTCTTGGTGCACTATGTAAAGTGAAAGTGAGTCTGATTAACAGCTGTTGCATTTTCACCATTTAGATAAGCATCTATATTTCAGCCTTGTGGGAAAAAACGGACAAAGAGTTGACAAAAAGCTTACAGCACCTGGTATTCCCAGGAAGTCTCCCATCCAAGTACTAACCAGGCCCGACCCTGCTTAGCTTCCGAGATCAGACGAGATCAGGCGTACTCAGGCCGGTGTGGTCGTAAGCGAGAAACTATCTCTTGGTGCACTATGTAAAGTGAAAGTGAGTCTGATTAACAGCTGTTGCATTTTCACCATTTAGATAAGCATCTTTGTGTCACTCAAAAAGTGGAAGAAATTGCATATACTGCAGCCATAATTTGTAGCACAGATTGTTGGATGAAATACAAACTAAACTTGCTTACTTATTTCAAAGCAAGGGCACATATTTCAGCCTTGTGGGAATAAACGGACAAAGAGTTGAAATTCCACAAGGCAGTGACAAAAAGCTTACAGCACCTGGTATTCCC
>NW_024604493.1:0-3385 GCF_018296145.1 Oncorhynchus tshawytscha | reverse complement strand
TCTCTACTATATTATGGCAGACCAGCTAGATCTACAGTCTCTATTATATTATGACAGACCAGCTAGATCTATTGTATCTACTATATTATGACAGACCGACTCTATAATATTATGACAGACCAGCTAGATCTACTGTATCTATTATATTATGACAAACCAGCTAGATCTACTGACTCTATTATATTATGACAGACCAGCTAGATCTATTGACTCTATTATGTTATGACAGACCAGATAGATCTACTGTCTCTATTATATTATGACAGACCAGCTAGATCTACTGTCTCTACTATATTATGACAGACCAGCTAGCTATCTACTGTCTCTATTATATTTTGACAGACCAGCTAGATCTACTGACTATTATATTATGACAGACCAGCTAGATCTACTGTATCTATTATATTATGACAGACCAGCTAGATCTACTGTCTCTATTATATTATGACAGACCAGCTAGATCTACTGTCTCTATTATATTATGACAGACCAGCTAGATCTACTGGCTCTATTATATTTTGACAGACCAGCTAGATCTACTGTCTCTACTATATTATGACAGACCAGCTAGATCTACTGTATCTACTATATTATGACAGACCAGCTAAATCTACTGTCTCTATTATATTATGACAGACCAGCTAGATCTACTGACTTTATTATATTATGACAGACCAGCTAGATCTACTGTCTCTATTATATTATGACAGACCAGCAGATCTACTAATGTCCCTATTCTATTATGACAGACCAGCTAGATCTACTGACTCTATTATATTATGACAGACCAGCTAGATCTACTGTCTCTACTATATTATGGCAGACCAGCTAGATCTACAGTCTCTATTATATTATGACAGACCAGCTAGATCTACTGTATCTACTATATTATGACAGACCAGCTAAATCTACTGTCTCTATTATATTATGACAGACCAGCTAGATCTACTGACTCTATAATATTATGACAGACCAGCTAGATCTACTGTATCTATTATATTATGACAAACCAGCTAGATCTACTGTTATATTATGACATCCAGCTAGATCTATTATATTATGACAGACCAGCTAGATCTACTGACAGACCAGCTAGATCTATTATATTTATGACAGACCAGCTAGATCTACTGTATCTATTATAGTATGACAGACCAGCTAGATCTACTGTCTCTATTATATTATGACAGACCAGCTAGATCTACTGTATCTACTATATTATGACAGACCAGCTAAATCTACTGACTCTATTATATTATGACAGACCAGCTAGATCTACTGACTCTATTATGACAGACCAGCTAAATCTACTGTATCTATTATATTTTGACAGACCAGCTAGATCTACTGACTCTATTATATTATGACAGACCAGCTAGATCTACTGACTCTATTATATTATGACAGACCAGCTAGATCTACTGTATTTATTATATTATGACAGACCAGATAGATCTACTGTACCTATTATATTATGACAGACCAGCAAGATCTACTGTTTCTAATACATTATGACAGACCAGCTAGATCTACTGTCTCTACTATATTATGACAGACCAGCTAGATCTACTGTCTCTGTTATATTCTGACAGACCAGCTAGATCAACTGTATTTACTATATTATGACAGACCAGATAGCTCAACTGTATTTATTATATTATGACAGACCAGCTAGATCTACTGTCTCTGTTATATTATGACAGAAAAGGTAGATCAACTGTATTTACTATATTATGACAGACCAGATAGATCAACTGTATTTATTATATTATGACAGACCAGCTAGATCTACTGTCTCTGTTATATTATGACAGACCAGCTAGGTCTACTGTCTCTGTTATATTATGACAGACCAGCTAGATCTACTGTCTCTATTATATTATGACAGACCAGCTAGATCTATTGTCTCTATTATATTATGACAGAACAGCTAGATCTACTGACTCTATTATATTATGACAGACCAGCTAGATCTACTGACTCTATTATATTATGACAGACCAGCTAGATCTACTGTCTTTATTATATTATGACAGACCAGCAAGATCTACTGTATCTACTATATTATGACAGACCAGCTAAATCTACTGTCTCTATTATATTATGACAGACCAGCTAGATCTACTGACTCTATTATGACAGACCAGCTATATCTACTGTATCTATTATATTTTGACAGACCAGCTAGATCTACTGACTCTATTATATTATGACAGACCAGCTAGATCTACTATCTCTATTATATTATCACAGACCAGCTAGATCTACTGTATCTATTATATTATGACAGACCAGCTAGATCTACTGTCTCTGTTATATTATGACAGACCAGCTAGATCTACTGTATCTACTATATTATGACAGACCAGCTAAATCTACTGTCTCTTCTACATTATGACAGACCAGCTAGATCTACTGTCTCTATTATATTATGACAGACCAGCAAAATCTACTGTATCTATTATATTATGACAGACCAGCTAGATCTACTGTCTCTATTATATTATGACAGACCAGCTAGATCTACTGTACTCTATTATATTATGACAGACCAGCTAGATCTACTGTCCCTATTATATTATGACAGACCAGCTAGATCTACTGTCTCTACTATATTATGACAGACCAGCTAGATCTACTGTCTTTATTATATTATGACAGACCAGCTAGATCTACTGTCTCTATTATATTATGACAGACCAGCTAGATCTACTGACTCTATTTTATTATTACAGACCAGATAGATCTACTGACTCTATTTTATTATTACAGACCAGATAGATCTACTGTCCCTATTATATTATGACAGACCAGCTAGATGTACTGTCTCTACTATATTATGACAGACCAGCTAGATGTACTGTCTCTACTATATTATGACAGACCAGCTAGATCTACTGTCTCTTTTACATTTTGACTCTATTATATTATGACAGACCAGCTATATCTACTGTATCTATTATATTATGACAGACCAGCTAGATCTACTGTATCTACTATATTATGACAGACCAGCTAAATCTACTGTCTCTGTTATATTATGACAGACCAGCTAGATCTACTGACTCTATTATATTATGACAGACCAGCTATATCTACTGTATCTATTATATTATGACAGACCAGCTAGATCTACTGACTCTATTATATTATGACAGACCAGCTAGATCTACTGTATCTACTATATTATGACAGACCAGCTAAATCTACTGTCTCTGTTATATTATGACAGACCAGCTAGATCAACTGTCTTTTTTGATATTATGACAGACCAGCTAGATCTACTGTATCTATTATATTATGACAAACCAGCTAGATCTACTGTCCCTGTTATATTATGACAGACCAGCTAGATCTACTGTCTCTACTAAATTATGACAGACCA
>NW_024604492.1:0-3384 GCF_018296145.1 Oncorhynchus tshawytscha | reverse complement strand
TACCAGTACCCCTGTATATAGTCTCCACATTGACTCTGTTCCAGTACCCCTATATAGCCTCCACATTGACTCTTTACCGGTACTGTATATAGCCTCCCACATTGACTCTGTACCAGTACCCTGTATATAGCCTCCACATTGACTCTGTACCAGTACCCCTGTATATAGCCTCCACATTGACTCTGTACCAGTACCTCCCAGTACCCCTGTATATAGCCTCCACATTGACTCTGTACCAGTACCCCTGTATATAGCCTCCACATTGACTCTGTACCAGTACCCCTGTATATAGCCTCCACATTGACTCTACCAGTACCCCTGTATATAGCCTCCACATTGACTCTGTACCAGTACCCCTGTATATAGCCTCCACATTGACTCTGTACCAGTACCCCCTGTATATAGCCTCCACATTGACTCTGTACCAGTACCCCTGTATATAGCCTCCACATTGACTCTGTACCAGTACCCCTGTATATAGCCTCCACATTGACTCTGTACCAGTACCCTGTATATAGCCTCCACATTGACTCTGTACCAGTACCCCTGTATATAGCCTCCACATTGACTCTGTACCAGTACCCCTGTATATAGCCTCCACATTGACTCTGTACCAGTACCCCTGTATATAGCCTCCACATTGACTCTGTACCAGTACCCCTGTATATAGCCTCCACATTGACTCTGTACCAGTACCCCTGTATATAGCCTCCACATTGACTCTGTACCAGTACCCCTGTATATAGCCTCCACATTGACTCTGTACCAGTACCCCTGTATATAGCCTCCACATTGACTCTGTACCAGTCTGTATATAGCCTCCACATTGACTCTGTACCAGTACCCCTGTATATAGCCTCCACATTGACTCTGTACCAGTACCCTTGTACCAGTACCCCCTGTATATAGCCTCCACATTGACTCTGTACCAGTACCCCCTGTATATAGCCTCCACATTGACTCTGTACCAGTACCCCCTGTATATAGCCTCCACATTGACTCTGTACCAGTACCCCTGTATATAGCCTCCACATTGACTCTGTACCAGTACCCCCTGTATATAGCCTCCACATTGACTCTGTACCAGTACCCCCTGTATATAGCCTCCACATTGACTCTGTACCAGTACCCCCTGTATATAGCCTCCACATTGACTCTGTACCAGTACCCCCTGTATATAGCCTCCACATTGACTCTGTACCAGTACCCCCTGTATATAGCCTCCACATTGACTCTGTACCAGTACCCCCTGTATATAGCCTCCACATTGACTCTGTACCAGTACCCCCTGTATATAGCCTCCACATTGACTCTGTACCAGTACCCCCTGTATATAGCCTCCACATTGACTCTGTACCAGTACCCCCTGTATATAGCCTCCACATTGACTCTGTACCAGTACCCCCTGTATATAGCCTCCACATTGACTCTGTACCAGTACCCCCTGTATATAGCCTCCACATTGACTCTGTACCAGTACCCCCTGTATATAGCCTCCACATTGACTCTGTACCAGTACCCCCTGTATATAGCCTCCACATTGACTCTGTACCAGTACCCCCTGTATATAGCCTCCACATTGACTCTGTACCAGTACCCCCTGTATATAGCCTCCACATTGACTCTGTACCAGTACCCCCTGTATATAGCCTCCACATTGACTCTGTACCGGTACCCCCTGTATATAGCCTCCACATTGACTCTGTACCAGTACCCCCTGTATATAGCCTCCACATTGACTCTGTACCAGTACCCCCTGTATATAGCCTCCACATTGACTCTGTACCAGTACCCCCTGTATATAGCCTCCACATTGACTCTGTACCGGTACCCCCTGTATATAGCCTCCACATTGACTCTGTACCAGTACCCCCTGTATATAGCCTCCACATTGACTCTGTACCAGTACCCCCTGTATATAGCCTCCACATTGACTCTGTACCAGTACCCCCTGTATATAGCCTCCACATTGACTCTGTACCGGTACCCCCTGTATATAGCCTCCACATTGACTCTGTACCAGTACCCCCTGTATATAGCCTCCACATTGACTCTGTACCAGTACCCCCTGTATATAGCCTCCACATTGACTCTGTACCAGTACCCCCTGTATATAGCCTCCACATCGACTCTGTACCAGTACCCCCTGTATATAGCCTCCACATTGACTCTGTACCAGTACCCCTGTATATAGCCTCCACATTGACTCTGTACCAGTACCCCCTGTATATAGCCTCCACATTGACTCTGTACCAGTACCCCCTGTATATAGCCTCCACATTGACTCTGTACCAGTACCCCCTGTATATAGCCTCCACATTGACTCTGTACCAGTACCCCCTGTATATAGCCTCCACATTGACTCTGTACCAGTACCCCCTGTATATAGCCTCCACATTGACTCTGTACCAGTACCCCCTGTATATAGCCTCCACATTGACTCTGTACCAGTACCCCCTGTATATAGCCTCCACATTGACTCTGTACCAGTACCCCCTGTATATAGCCTCCACATTGACTCTGTACCAGTACCCCCTGTATATAGCCTCCACATTGACTCTGTACCAGTACCCCCTGTATATAGCCTCCACATTGACTCTGTACCAGTACCCCCCTGTATATAGCCTCCACATTGACTCTGTACCAGTACCCCTGTATATAGCCTCCACATTGACTCTGTACCAGTACCCCCTGTATATAGCCTCCACATTGACTCTGTACCAGTACCCCCTGTATATAGCCTCCACATTGACTCTGTACCAGTACCCCCTGTATATAGCCTCCACATTGACTCTGTACCAGTACCCCCTGTATATAGCCTCCACATTGACTCTGTACCAGTACCCCCTGTATATAGCCTCCACATTGACTCTGTACCAGTACCCCCTGTATATAGCCTCCACATTGACTCTGTACCAGTACCCCCTGTATATAGCCTCCACATTGACTCTGTACCATAACACCCTGTATATAGCCTCCACATTGACTCTGTACTGTACCCCCTGTATATAGCCTCCACATTGACTCTGTACCAGTACCCCCCTGTATATAGCCTCCACATTGACTCTGTACCAGTACCCCCTGTATATAGCCTCCACATTGACTCTGTACCAGTACCCCCTGTATATAGTCTCCACATTGACTCTGTACAGGTACCCCCTGTATATAGCCTCCACATTAACTCTGTACCAGTACCCCCTGTATATAGCCTCCACATTGACTCTGTACCAGTACCCCCTGTATATAGCCTCCACATTGACTCTGTACCAGTACCCCCTGTATATAGCCTCCACATTGACTCTGTACCAGTACCCCCTGTATATAGCCTCCACATTGACTCTGTACCAGTACCCCCTGTATATAGCCTCCACATTGACTCTGTAC
>NW_024604491.1:0-3384 GCF_018296145.1 Oncorhynchus tshawytscha | reverse complement strand
CTCCAATTAGCCCTGGAGTCGACCAATCAGCTGCTTGAGGGATTTCAGGGAAAGCCATTTCTGAAATAAACACATGCAAATACACAAACTACAACACATAATCTGGGAACGTAACAGGAATCATACTTAGGCAGCCTTTTGCCCACCTGTGTTTGTGGGTAGTTATTTTCTGTTTAGTCTCTGTTACCTGACAGAACTGTTTCGCTTTCGTTTTGTTACTTTGTTCAAGTGTTTTTGATAATAAAATAAATCCTGAACACTTTTCACGCTGCGCTTTGGTCCACTCCTTTCGACGACAGGCGTTACAACCAAGAACAAACTTGAATCATCACCACTATAGGACATCTGTATGTCAAATACTTTGTGATACAAAAGATCTTCAACAACATGGGGTCCTTTTCTTGTCCATACAACTTTAAACGCATTCAAATGTTCACATATACAGAGTGTGTCTAAAGCAAAGATAACCAGCAAACGTAGTCATCTTTTACAAGAATAGACTGGATTTCGTGAAATATTGGCATCTGACAATGAACTTTAATAAGACAAACAACCAAATCTTAACAGTATATGTTTCAATGTTTGGCCCACTTTACAATCAAAACCTTAGTGGAAGAAGGCACCCAGACTGCGTTTGCGATCTCATGAGCTCCTTCCATTACATTCAAGGGCACCATTTTCCCTGGACCAATATATCTATATGTTTGCCAGTTGTATGCCATCTCACTTTGGTGTTTCTTGGATAATGTTTTAGTTATGTTTGAGCAACACAGCTCATCACCCTGAACACACCATCCCCACTGTCAAACATGGTGGTGGCAGCATCATGGTTTGGGCCTGCTTTTTCTTCAGCAGGGACAGGGAAGATGGTTAAAATTGATGGGAAGTTGGATGGAGCCAAATACAGGACCATTCTGGAAGAAAACCTGATGGAGTCTGCAAAAGACCTGAGACTGGGACGGAGATTTGTCTTCCAACAAGACAATGATCCAAAACATAAAGCAAAATCTACATTGGAATGGTTCAAAAATAAACATATCCAGGTGTTAGAATGGCCAAGTCAAAGTCCAGACCTGAATCCAATCGAGAATCTGTGGAAAGAACTGAAAACTGCTGTTCACAAATGCTCTCCATCCAACCTCACTGAGCTCGAGCTGTTTTGCAAGGAGGAATGGGAAAAAAATTCAGTCTCTCGATGTGCAAAACTGATAGAGACATACCCCAAGCGACTTACAGCTGTAATTGCAGCAAAAGGTGGCGCTACAAAGTATTAACTTAAGGGGGCTGAATAATTTTGCACGCCCAATTTTTCAGTTTTTGATTTGTTAAAAAAGTTTGAAATATCCAATAAATGTCGTTCCACTTCATGATTGTGTCCCACTTGTTGTTGATTCTTCACAAAAAAAATACAGTTTTATATCTTTCTGTTTGAAGCCTGAAATGTGGCAAAAGGTCGCAAAGTTCAAGGGGGCCGAATACTTTCGCAAGGCACTGTAGAGTAGACTTTCTTTGGGACCATCCACAGGCTGCAACATTTTGTGTGTATTTCTGTAAATAGACTCTAACATCTGCAAAATGGCTATGTACAATAACATGGTCATATTCCACTGGTTCTGTTGCGTAAATCTTGTGCCAAGAACATATTCAACTGGACCTATAGTTCCCCACTTCTCTGATAAATATTTCAAAATTTTGGTTTCAGAATTCAATACACTGAAAGGATTTTCAATTTGCCCAAAACACCCAAAATCTATTTTACACCCAATGCCATTGTTGCCAGTTTCCTGTAAAGTTAGGCTCATCTTCACTGACTCTTTAGCTTGACTGTGGATATCATCAACTGTCTCATCCATGGTACTGTAACGGATGTCGTCTGGAGATAGAGAGGAGGACCAAAGCGCAGCGTGGTAAGTGTTCATGATGATGTTTAATTAAAACTCAGAACACTAAACAATAAATGACAACGTGAATTTACAAAACCGAAACAGTACCGTGTGGCCCAAACACTCACACGGAAACAAACACCCACAAAACCAAAAAGTGAAACCCAGGCTACCTAAGTATGATTCTCAATCAGGGACAACAATTGACAGCTGCCTCTGATTGAGAACCATACTAGGCCCGAACTCAAAAACCAACATAGAAAAACAAACCCAACAAACCCAAACCCACCCCAACTCACGCCCTGACCATACTAAAACAAAGACAAAAACAAAGGAACTAAGGTCAGAACGTGACAGGTACTGACTAAAGTGTCCACTGTTGTCTCACCAGCTCCTGCTGCTTTGAGTTGAGTTATTGTTGTGGCACAACTATCCACAGTAGTCTTATCACAATGTGAGCTTGGTGCTGGCACATCGCCAAAATCATTTGCTGTAAAACCGTTAGCAGCGGTAGAGGGACCTCCACCATCATTATCAGAAACTGCTTCGGTACGCTCTTTCATATGCCCTGTTAAGATGCTTTCTATATCCAGACAAAGTGCCAAATACATGTGAACAACCAATCTGACCACACTTTAAAACGCAGATATTTCCATGGACAAAGACACTGGATTCACTTCAGATGTTTTTACAAGGCTATTGGCATATGCCTGGCGGCGTTTGCAAACAAAACAAAACATTTGTCTCTAACAGATCTGTTTAAAGCAACATTCTGGCCCTTAACCTCTGCTACCCTGGGATTCGCCTTCGTTGTATCAACGTCAGTGTCATAGATTGTCGTTTATAGACAAGTGTACATGTTTGCCAGACCCTGACTGTAAGAGGTACCAAAGACAAAGTGAGTTTTGTAAAGCTTATCAAAACAGCCCAGTGAGCCAGTATATAGTCTCGTCCCTGTATTAAGCCTCTTTATTGTTATGTACATTTGTTGTTACTTTAAAAAGAAAAAAATGTACCTTAGTAATAAAAAAAAAAAATTGTGGATGGGTATAATTTGTATGTATAAAATGTATAATAGTAATATTTAAAATGACTAAACCGGGTAATTTTGTATACATTTATTTAAATTTGCATCGGGGTCGCTTCTGGGGAAACGGCCCGATGTACTTGTGCCGATTCTGGGCAGTCATTCATTTTGATTCTGGGCGAGTCCGACACCCGATTCCGGGCTGATTCCATCAGTTCCGGCCCCTAGGAAGAGGGCCGATTGCTAGCTGGGTATTCTCATCAAGTTGTAGCTACATGTAATTTACCTGTTTCCACTCTAGTATATAGAGTGAATGCAGGGTATCGGAACGTGGCCTATTTCTTTCCCCACTCTCCCTGAAATATAAATATATTTGTGCCTATATAAAAGGTGGCGCTACAAAGTATTAACTTAAGGGGGCTGAATAATAAATGCATATGATTAGTATGTGTGGATAGAAAACAAATATAGAAA
>NW_024604490.1:0-3381 GCF_018296145.1 Oncorhynchus tshawytscha | reverse complement strand
TATTGAGAAAGGCTGCCGTAGGCAGACATGGCTCTCAAGAGAAGACCAGGCTATGTGCTCACTGCCCACAAAAATGAAAGTTGGAAACTGAGCTGCACTTCTAACCTCCTGCCCAATGTATGACCATATTAGAGAGACATATTTCCCTCAGATTACACAGATCCACAAAGAATTCGAAAACAAATCCAATTTTGAAAAACTCCCATATCTACTGGGTGAAATTCCACAGTGTGCCATCACAGCAGCAAGATTTGTGACCTGTTGCCGCGAGAAAAGGGCAACCAGTAAAGAACAAACACCATTGTAAATACAACCCATATTTATGCTTATTTATTTTATCTTGTGTCCTTTAACCATTTGTTTTGGTGTTTACTGTTTTGAAACTTCTGTATGTGTAATGTTTACTGTTAATTTTTGTTGTTTTTCACTTTATATATTCACTTTGTATGTTGTCTACCTCACTTGCTTTGGCAATGTTAACACATGTTTCCCATGCCAATAAAGCCCTTGAATTGAATTGAATTGAAAATTGAGAGAGAGAGAGAGAGGGAGAGATACTGATAACTCTGGAGAGAGAGAGAGAGCCATCACAGCAGCAAGATTTGTGACCTGTTGCCACAAGAAAAGGGCAACCAGTGAAGAACAAACACCATTATAAATACAACCCATATCTATGCTTATTTATTTTATCTTGTGTCCTTTACCATTTGTACATTGTTAAAACACTGTATATATATATATATATATATATATATAATGTAATGTCTTTATTGTTTTGAAACTTCTGTATGTGTGATGTCTACTGTTAATTTTTATTGTTTATTTCACTTTATATATTATCTACCTCACTTGCTTTGGCAATGTTAACACATGTTTCCCATGCCAATAAAGCCCTTGAATTGAATTGAATTGAATTGAGAGATACTGATAAGTCTGAAGAGAGAGAGAAACTGATAATTCTGGAGAGAGAGAGAGAGAGAGAGACTGATAAGTCTGGAGAGAGAGAGAGAGAGACTGATAAGTCTGGAGAGAGAGAGAGAGAGAGAGACTGATAAGTCTGGAGAGAGAGAGAGAGAGAGAGAGACTGATAAGTCTGGAGAGAGAGAGAGAGAGAGAGAGAGACTGATAAGTCTGGAGAGAGAGAGAGCGAGAGAGAGAGACTGATAACTCTGGAGAGAGCGAGAGAGAGAGACTGATAACTCTGGAGAGAGCGAGAGACTGATAACTCTGGAGAGAGAGAGAGACTGATAACTCTGGAGAGAGAGAGAGACTGATAACTCTGGAGAGAGAGACTGATAACTCTGGAGAGAGAGAGACTGATAACTCTGGAGAGAGAGAGAGACGGATAACTCTGGAGAGAGAGAGAGACGGATAACTCTGGAGAGAGAGAGAGAGAGAGAGAGAGAGAGAGAGAGAGAGAGAGGAGGACAGAGAGAGAGGGACAGACAGAGAGAGAGAGGGACGGACAGAGAGAGAGAGAGAGGGACAGACAGAGAGAGAGAGAGAGGGGCGGACAGAGAGAGAGAGGGACGGACAGAGAGAGAGAGGATGGACAGAGAGAGAGAGAACAGACAGAGAGAGAGGGAGGGATGGCGGACAGATGGAGAGAGAGGGACGGACAGAGGGAGAGAGGGGACGGACAGAGGGAGAGAGAGGACGGACAGAGAGAGAGAGAGGGACGGACAGAGAGAGAGAGAGGAGACGGACAGAGAGAGATGGACAGAGAGAGAGACGGACAGAAAGAGAGAGAGGGAAAGACAGAGAGAGAGAAAGGAACGGACAGAGTGAGAGAGGGACGGACAGAGAGAGACAGAGACAGGGACACCAGAGAGAGAGGGAGGGAGAGATAGAGAGGGAGAGACAGGGACGGACAGAGAGAGAGAAGGACGGACAGAGAGACAGACAGAGAGAGAGAGAGGGAGAGACAGACAGAGAGAGAGAGAGGGACGGACAGAGAGGGAGAGACAGACCGAGAGAGACAGAGAGGGAGAGACAGGGATGGGCAGAGAGAGTGACAGACAGAGAGGGAGAGACAGACAGAGAGAGGGAGAGACAGAGAGGGAGAGACAGGGACGTACAGAGAGAGAGGGACGGACAGACAGAGAGAGAGAGAGAGGGACGGACAAAGAGAGAGAGAGGGACGGACAGACAGAGAGAGAGAGGGACAGAGAGACAGACAGGACAACATAATGATTGAGATGAATAGTTTCACATGAAGTTAATTTCATATCACATGTAACAAGACAGTTTAGTTACCTGGAGGAAATGGATGTGATCCTCTGTGTGTGAGAGCTGCTCCAGCTCAGTGCTTCTCTTCCTCAGCTCAGCTATCTCCTGCTTCAGTTGCTCCAGGAGTCCTTCAGCTTGACTCACTTGAGCCTTCTCTTGGGCTCTGATCAGCTCCTTCACTTCAGAACTCCTTCTCTCAATGGAGCGGATCAGCTCAGTAAAGATCTGATCACTGTCCTCCACTGCTGACTGTGCAGAGCGCTGGAGAGAGAGAGAGAGACAGAGAGAGAGAGACAGAGAGAGAGAGAGAGAGAGAGAGAGAGAGAGAGACAGACAGAGAAAGAGAGAGAGAGAGAGAGAGAGAGAGAGACAGAGGGAGGGAGAGAGAGAGAGAGAGAGAGAGACAGAGAGAGACAGAGAGAGAGAGCAAGAGAGACAGCGAGAGAGAGAGAGAGAGAGAGACAGAGAGAGAGACAGAGAGAGAGAGAGACAGAGAGAGAGAGAGAGAGAGAGAGAGAGAGAGAGAGACACTAGGTACAGTAGCCTCTGCACCTCATTGAGTCTGCTCTCCTCCCTCCTGGACAGACAGGTACAGAACACCTCTTGGTCCTCCTCTACTCTCCTCCCTCCTGGACAGACAGGTACAGAACACCTATTGGTCCTGCTCTACTCTCCTCCCTCCTGGACAGACATGTACAGAACACCTCTTGGTCCTGCTCTACTCTCCTCCCTCCTGGACAGACAGGTACAGAACACCTCTTGGTCCTGCTCTACTCTCCTCCCTCCTGGACAGACAGGTACAGAACACCTCTTGGTCCTGCTCTACTCTCCTCCCTCCTGGACAGACAGGTACAGAACACCTCTTGGTCCTGCTCTACTTTTTACCAAAAACTCTACATGGAAAGCAGAAAGCTGTGATCAATTAAATACAACGTTAACTAGATATTATCTGTGTCATTTATAGCCTGGTACAGATAGTAAAACTACATTAAATACAACGTTAACTAGATATTATCTGTGTCATTTATAGCCTGGCACAGATAGTAAAACTACATTAAATACAACGTTAACTAGATATTATCTGTGTCATTTATAGCCTGGCACAGATAGTAAAACTACATTAAATACAACGTTAACTAGATATTATCTGTG
>NW_024604489.1:0-3379 GCF_018296145.1 Oncorhynchus tshawytscha | reverse complement strand
TCCTATTGATATCCACCTTATTTTTCTTTCTCTGATTATTGCACTATTGGTTATTGGTTATTACCCCTGTCTCTAGGTTGTTATAATTGTTCTCTCTTATTGAGTATCTGCTTGCTTCAAATGTTTTTACTTGTATGTTTCTCTGTACTGTATATTCTTCTACCTTTTGCAGCACAGTATGTAATGTTTAATGGTCTTACTGGTAATCGCTGATATCGTCACTTGACATTTATTACCATTTTATTTACTAATGTTCATGTATTTTTAATTTATCCTGTTCAAACTTCTAGTATTATATTACTTCAATGGTTATTCATGTACCATTCACTCATCTCCAGTGTGGGACTGGGTGCGTCCTCCCTACCAGGTCACAGTCAAGTGACGGTCTGGGAGAAGTAGTGTGGGACTGGGTGCGTCCCTCCCTGCCAGGTCACAGTCAAAGTGACGGTCCGGGAGAAGTAGTGTGGGACTGGGTGCGTCCTCCCTGCCAGGTCACAGTCAAGTGACGGTCCGGGAGAAGTAGTGTGGGACTGGGTGCGTCCTCCCTGCCAGGTCACAGTCAAGTGACGGTCCGGGAGAAGTGTGCAACCCCTTCAGCACCAACAGCAGAGAACTTTTACACACCTCTTACACACCTCTTACGCTTTCCTAAACCACCTGCAAATTCAGCCTTTTCTGAAATACTTCCTCGTCACAGAGAAAAGCGGTATTAAACAGGATTTTACCTGTCTGAGAAGTCCTTTACTGATTCACTTCCTCAACACAGCCAAGCGGTAACCACAGGGTTTTACCTGTCTGAGAAGTCCTTTACTGATTCACTTCCTCAACACAGCCAAGCGGTAACAACAGGATCTTTGCCTATCTGAGCAGTCCCTAATTGATTCACTTCATCTTCACATTAGATCAACATAGGTCTTTTTGTCTGTCTGATCAGTCCCCTATCGATACATTTCCTAGACACTATAGGACAGTAACCACAGGTCTTTTTGTCTGTCTGATCAGTCCCCTATCGATACACTTCCTCGACACTATAGGACAGTAACCACAGGTCTTTTGCCTGTCTGATCAGTCCCCTATCGATACACTTCCTCGACACTATAGGACAGTAACCACAGGTCTTTTTGTCTGTCTGATCAGTCCCCTATCGATACACTTCCTCGACACTATAGGACAGTAACCACAGGTCTTTTTGTCTGTCTGATCAGTCCCCTATCGATACACTTCCTCGACACTATAGGACAGTAACCACAGGTCTTTTTGTCTGTCTGATCAGTCCCCTATCGATACATTTCCTAGACACTATAGGACAGTAACCACAGGTCTTTTATTTCATTCTATTCGACCATGCAGATGGACAGTTACCACTCCAAACTGGATGGAACAGAACAGTCAACAGGACAGATGAATGAGATGGAATAAATGCCCCAGATTAATTGAATGACCCACCTCACTCAGACTGATTCTATAAGATGAATGGGTTGACTTTGACAGAGTTTGGGGACAACTCCCTGAAAGGTTTCAACATCAAATCCCTCAGTCTCAGTCCACTCCTTTTATACAGTTTTCATGCTTATAGAAGTGTCATCGTCCCTCCACTTTATGCTAATAACCAGATCCCTCGGCTTTTCTCCTCCATCGTTTACACATCTGAGTTCTTTCCTCTAGGCGGAGGTTCCCCTCCCCTCTAGTTCCTTGGATCAATTATATTGGTTATACATTATTTCAGGAAATAATAAGTACAGATACTATATACATTATTTCCAGGAAATAATAAGTACAGATTACTATAGGAAATTATAAGATTGCTACATGCCCTTATCGGACTATAATATTACTATGGGATTAAGTACAGATTACTATAGGAAATTATAAGATTGCTACATGCCCTTATCGGACTATAATATTACTATGGGATTAAGTACAGATCACTATAGGAAATTATAAGATTGCTACATGCCCTTATCGGACTATAATATTACTGTGGGATTAAGTACAGATCACTATAGTAAATTATAAGATTGCTACATGCCCTTATCGGACTATAATATTACTGTGGGATTAAGTACAGATCACTATAGGAAATTATAAGATTGCTACATGCCATAATCAGACTATAATATTACTATGGGATTAAGTACAGATCACTATAGGAAATTATAAGATTGCTACATGCCATAATCAGACTATAATATTACTACGGGCCATTATAGGATTAAGTACAGAGTCTCAGTGGTGAGACTTGCCCTTCCATTTGACACACCTTTACCTGATGAGATCATATAAGACGTTACAGGCTTATTGCATGTAAAACAGACCTGCGTTAAAATAATGTTGAATACTTAATAAGCAGTGTTTGATTGAGTTTGTTGTAATGGAACCAATAGAAAAGTCCTAAAAGTACAAACAAATCCCGCCCACCTGGAGGACAAAAAAGAAATGCTCAAAGTATTCAGTACCTTTTCAGTACCTCATAGATGGGTTGGTCTGGGAACTACTTTAATATCATAGATGGGTTGGTCTGGGGAACTACTTTAACATCATAGATGGGTTGGTACTTTAACATCATAGATGGAACTACTTTAACATCATAGATGGGTTGGTCTGGGAACTACTTTAACAGGAGATGGGTTGGTCTGGGAACTACTTTAACAGAGGAGATGGGTTGGTCTGGGAACTACTAACAGAGGAGATGGGTTGGTCTGGGAACTACTTTAACAGAGGAGATGGGTTGGTCTGGGGAGCTACTTTAACATCATAGATGGGTTGGTCTGGGAACTACTTTAACATCATAGATGGGTTGGTCTGGGAACTACTTTAACATCATAGATGGGTTGGTCTGGGAACTACTTTAACATCATAGATGGGTTGGGTCTAGGAACTACTTTAACAGAGGAGATGGGTTGGGTTAGCTGCTTTATTGGTTATTGCATCCAGATGTAAGGATAGATGTTGGGGTAATTGTACTTAAACAGGTCCATAGGGTTTTACGCCCTGCTGGAGACTGAGCACACTGCAGTCCCTTTCAGGTCCATATAGGAATTTACGTCCAGTATGGACTATCAATACAGGTACTGTATGTAGAACCATAGTAAAGACCAGTATGGACTATCAATACAGGTACTGTATGTAGAACCATAGTAAAGACCAGTATGGACTATCAATACAGGTACTGTATGTAGAACCATAGTAAAGACCAGTATGGACTATCAATACAGATACTGTATGTAGAACCATAGTAAATCATATTGTAATAAATCTACACCCTATTCCCTACGTAGAACACTACTTTAGACCTGGTCAGAAGCACCGTAGTGCACTACGTAGGGAATAGGGAACCATTTGGAACAGAGACAGTAATTCCCCTGAACATCTTCCTCTT
>NW_024604488.1:0-3377 GCF_018296145.1 Oncorhynchus tshawytscha | reverse complement strand
AATTGACTGGCCTGATGAACACAGGATGGCCGAGCAGTGATAGTTGTTCCTTTCCATCACCCGTTGTGTTGATTTCATCATGTCCATTTGGTGATGTTTTTTGACTATAGAATCATATTGCAAATGCACAAGCATTGTTGTGCAACTGGTAACCCAAAAATAAAACATGGTCCTACATGCATTTACCGGTCATTCTGATTTTAATGCCCGATATAGAGAATCATATTGCAAATGCCCGTGCATTGTTGTGCAACTGGTAACCCAAAAATAAAAATATGGTGATTTCATTATGTCCATTTGTTTATGTTTTCTTACTTTTGCAAAGTCACTGTGCATTTGCAATATGGTTCAATGGGCAGGTACCATCACGAATTTGTCATGCTATAAAAATGCTGCAGGAATGTGAAATTGATTGCCCCGATGAACACAGGATGGCCGAGCAGTGATAGTTGTTCCTTTCCATCACTCGTTGTGTTGATTTCATCATGTCCATTTGGTGATGTCTTTTCACATACAATCATATTGCAAGTGGATGTGCATTTGCAATATGGTTCAATGGGCATTTACCATATGAAATTTGACATGCTCAAAAATCATGCAGAAATGCAAAATTGACTGGCCAGATGAACTCGGGATGGCCTGGCAGTGATAGTTGCTCCTTTCCATCGCTCGTTGTGTTGACTTCATCCTGTCCATTTTGTGATGTCTTTTCACATACAATCATATTGCAAATATGGTTCAATGGGCATTTACCATATGAAATTTGACATTCAAAAATGCAAAATTGACTGGCCTGGCCGAGCAGTGATAGTTGTTCCTTTCCATCACTCGTTGTGTTGATTTCATCATGTCCATTTGGTGATGTCTTTTCATACAATCATATTGCAAGTGCACGTGCATTGCAATATGGTTCAATGGGCATTTACCATATGAAATTTGACATGCTCAAAAATCATGCAGAAATGCAAAATTGACTGGCCAGATGAACTCGGGATGGCCTGGCAGTGATAGTTGCTCCTTTCCATCGCTCGTTGTGTTGACTTCATCCTGTCCATTTTGTGATGTCTTTTCACATACAATCATATTGCAAGTGCACGTGCATTTGCAATATGGTTCAATGGGCATTTACCATATGAAATTTGACATGCTCAAAAATCATGCAGAAATGCAAAATTGACTGGCCAGATGAACTCGGGATGGCCTGGCAGTGATAGTTGCTCCTTTCCATCGCTCGTTGTGTTGACTTCATCCTGTCCATTTTGTGATGTCTTTTCACATACAATCATATTGCAAGTGCACGTGCATTTGCAATATGGTTCAATGGGCATTTACCATATGAAATTTGACATGCTCAAAAATCATGCAGAAATGCAAAATTGACTGGCCAGATGAACTCGGGATGGCCTGGCAGTGATAGTTGCTCCTTTCCATCGCTCGTTGTGTTGACTTCATCCTGTCCATTTTGTGATGTCTTTTCACATACAATCATATTGCAAGTGCACGTGCATTTGCAATATGGTTCAATGGGCATTTACCATATGAAATTTGACATGCTCAAAAATCATGCAGAAATGCAAAATTGACTGGCCAGATGAACTCGGGATGGCCTGGCAGTGATAGTTGCTCCTTTCCATCGCTCGTTGTGTTGACTTCATCCTGTCCATTTTGTGATGTCTTTTCACATACAATCATATTGCAAGTGCACGTGCATTTGCAATATGGTTCAATGGGCATTTACCATATGAAATTTGACATGCTCAAAAAATCATGCAGAAATGCAAAATTGACTGGCCAGATGAACTCGGGATGGCCTGGCAGTGATAGTTGCTCCTTTCCATCGCTCGTTGTGTTGACTTCATCCTGTCCATTTTGTGATGTCTTTTCACATACAATCATATTGCAAGTGCACGTGCATTTGCAATATGGTTCAATGGGCATTTACCATATGAAATTTGACATGCTCAAAAATGCAAAATTGACTGGCCTGATGAACACAGGATGGCCGAGCAGTGATAGTTGTTCCTTTCCATCACTCGTTGTGTTGATTTCATCATGTCCATTTGGTGATGTCTTTTCACATACAATCATATTGCAAGTGCACGTGCATTGTTGTGCAACTGGTAACCCAAAAATAAAAATATGGTTGTAAATGCATTTACCGGGACTCCTATTGTCCATGCCCGCTATGGGAGTACCCTACTACGACCCTCTATCCATGGGGGCCGCCCTGAGTGCTTTATGGACTGTTTAAAATAGGCACCTGGTAACCCAAAAATAAAAATATGGTTGTAAAATGCAAGCGAGCTACGGTCAAGCGGGATATCTCGTTGAACTCGGCACGGCCTAGGGATTATGGTAATGCCATTGCCTGCTCTCTGTGTCTTTAAGCACCGCACTTTGTCACTCCATCCTTGCTGTGTGTGTGTGTGAGAGCTTTTCTTTGACATCTGTTGGGAGAAATGACTGACTTACAGTTTATGGGGATTGCCTAATCACACATATGAAGTTTTGAAAAGATCTGACCTTTTTAACCCTTGGAAACTGCCACTATGACATCATTTAAGGCACTTCCGGTTGGCACAGGAAGCTATAAATAAACCCATATCCTGATTGGGGTATGCCTTTACAGAATCCTGAGTTTTAAGTCTTTACGTTAAGAACTGAGTTATTTACAGAGGGTTTAGTGAGTGTGTGTTATTTCAGAAAATCATAGAAAATCACAGAAATCTCGCAGAGCTCCGCAGCACACTTTAAAAAGATTCGTAAGAACACCCTGCAACTAGATCTGTAACCGTTGAAAAAAAAAAACACCTATCCGTGAACATCACCAATCTGTCATTGTACGATTTCTCTTAAATGACGATAGATAAATGGCTGGTTCTTTTTTTTTATTGACCGGAGGCTCCTTGACTTTGACATGAAGTGGAAAAATAATTTCTCTATTTTCATTTTGGACCTTTAATCCCAGATAAATGGCCATAACTCAAAAACCGTTGAGGCCTGGACGCCATCTTGTTCGGGGCCAACTGCCCATTATGCCAAACCTACGCTCACCGAGTTTCGGCTTGAGAAATATTTTCCGTTTTCGAGATAAGGCCCCGTCGTGAATCGTGATGTTTTGTCCGATAGCAATATGATTGCTTATGCCCCCTGTGGGATATTCTGGGACAGTGGAAAAATGACCAAAATCTTATTATTTTTGTGAAACGGAAACCGAATGTCCGACAAAGTTCATTTGATGACTTCCTGGTAGGTCCGGCCCTGCCGCTCGGCCCGACGCCGTCCGCGAATTTTAAAAACGTTTTCGGACGTCTAGTAAGGGACCGTACATTTGCAATGTGCACTTTCTCACTAACCATACGGCAAATGCCGAAATG
>NW_024604487.1:0-3375 GCF_018296145.1 Oncorhynchus tshawytscha | reverse complement strand
TTACCAGGACCTCCAACAGCCGAAGCTAAGTAGTAACATTAACATGATGCCTTCTAATTGCAGTCGCTGTACTGATAATATACAGGAGAACGATCGCCTTACGGCAGGGATAGCTGTGCTACAAGCCCAGCTTCAGACGCAATCGTTAGACAAGGGTCATTTCAGTGTAGGAAAGGATGAAACAGCGTCTGTGCCACCAGTAAGTACAGATAGTAACGTTAGTATAAATCCCCTCACACGGTCCCCACAGCCGGACAACTTTCTCACGGTTTCTGGAGGGAAATGCTGTAGGAATGCTCAACTGGTGTCGCTCATTCATTTCAACCAGTTTTCCCCATTAAGCAAAAAGTCAGAGGCCGAGCCTTTTCTGGTCTCTACTCCTCCCGTTACGGGGTCTGAGACGCCGAAGCTTCCCACCATTAGCTCTGACAAATTGAAAACTCTAGTCATTGGCGACTCCATTACCCGTAGTATTAGACTTAAAAACGAATCATCCAGCGATCATACACTGTTTACCAGGGGGCAGGGCTACCGACGTTAAGGCTAATCTGAAGATGATGTTGGCTAAAACTGGCGATTGTAGAGAGTATAGAGATATTGTTATCCACGTCGGCACCAACGATGTTAGGATGAAACAGTCAGAGATCACCAAGCGCAACATAGCTTCAGCTTGTAAATCAGCTAGAAAGATGTGTCAGCATCAAGTAATTGTCTCTGGCCCCCTCCCAGTTAGGGGGAGTGATGAGCTCTACAGCAGAGTCTCACAACTCAATCGCTGGTTGAAAACTGTTTTCTGCCCCTCCCAAAAGATAGAATTTGTAGATAATTGGCCCTCTTTCTGGGACTCACCCACAAACAGGACCAAGCCTGCCCTCCTGAGGAGTGACGGACTCCATCCTAGCTGGAGGGGTGCTCTCATCTTATCTAACATAGACAGGGCTATAACTCCTCTAGCTTCACAATGAAATAGGGTGCAGGCCAGGCAGCAGGCTGTTAGCCAGCCTGCCAGCATAGTGGAGTCTGCCACTAGCACAGTCAGTGTAGTCAGCTCAGCTATCCCCATTGAGACCGTGTCTGTGCCTCGACCTAGGTTGGGCAAACTAAACATGGCGGTGTTCGCCTTAGCAATCTCACTAGGATAAAGACCTCCTCCATTCCTGTCATTATTGAAAGAGATCGTGATACCTCACATCTCAAAATAGGGCTACTTAATGTTAGATCCCTTACATCAAAGGCAATTATAGTCAATGAACTAATCACGGATCATAATCTTGATGTGATTGGCCTGACTGAAACATGGCTTAAGCCTGATGAATTTACTGTGTTAAATGAGGCCTCACCTCCTGGCTACACTAGTGAGCATATCCCCCGTGCATCCCGCAAAGGCGGAGGTGTTGCTAACATTTACAATAGCAAATTTCAATTTATACAAAAAAAAGATGTTTTCGTCTTTTGAGCTTCTAGTCATGAAATCAATGCAGCCTACTCAATCACTTGTTATAGCTACTGTTTACAGGCCTCCTGGGCCATATACAGCTTTCCTCATTGAGTTCCCTGAATTCCTATCGGACCTTGTAATCATGGCAGATAATATTCTAATTTTTGGTGACTTTAATATTCACATGGGAAAGTCCACAAACCCACTCCAAAAGACTTTCGGAGCCATCATCGACTCAGTGGGTTTTGTCCAACATGTCTCTGGACCTACTCACTGTCACAGTCATACTCTGGACCTAGTTTTGTCCCATGGAATAAATGTTGTGGATCTTAATGTTTTTCCTCATAACCCTGGACTATCGGACCACCATTTTATTATGTTTGCATTTGCAACAAATAATCTGTTCAGACCCCAACCAAGGAACATCAAAAGTCGTGCTATAAATTCACAAACACAAAGATTCTTACGGCTTTCTTCCGTTGAAGGAGAGTCGGACCAAAATGCAGCGTGGTTAGTTCGATACATGTTTAATGTAGAGTAAAACACGATCAATACAAAACAACAAACGGAACGTGAAAACCTATACAGCCTATCTGGTGAAATACAAAACACTGAGACAGGAACAATCACCCACGAAAACACTCACAGAATATGGCTGCCTAAATATGGTTCCCAATCAGAGACAACGATAATCACCTGACTCTGATTGAGAACCGCCTCAGGCAGCCATAGACTACATAGACACCCCACAAAACCCCTAAGACAAAAACACGCCACAATAACCCATGTCACACCCTGGCCTGACCAAATAATTAAAGAAAACACAAAATACTAAGACCAGGGCGTGACACAAAGATTCCTTGATGTCCTTCCAGACTCCCTCTGTCTACCCAAGGACGTCAGAGGACAAAAATCAGTTAACCACCTAACTGAGGAACTCAATTTAACCTTGCGCAATACCCTAGATGCAGTTGCACCCCTTAAAACTAAAAACATTTCTCATAAGAAACTAGCTCCATGGTATACAGAAAATACCTGAGCTCTGAAGAAAGCTTCCAGAAAATTGGAACGGAAAACTGGAAGTCACACCAAACTGGAAGTCTTCCGACTAGCTTGGAAAGACAGTACCGTGCAGTATCGAAGAGCCCTTACTGCTGCTCGATCACCCTATTTTTCCAAATTAATTCAGGAAAATAAGAACAATCCGAAATTCCTTTTTGATACTGTCACAAAGCTAACTAAAAAGCAGCATTCCCCAAGAGAGGATGGCTTTCACTTTAGCAGTAATAAATTCATGAACTTCTTTGAGGAAAAGATCATGATTATTAAAAAGCAAATTACGGACTCCTCTTTAAATCTGCGTATTCCTTCAAAGCTCAGTTGTACTGAGTCTGCACAACTCTGCCAGGACCTAGGATCAAGAGAGACACTCAAGTGTTTTAGTACTATATCTCTTGACACAATGATGAAAATAATCATGGCCTCAGTTAGTGCTAAATACGGCTGCTAGAATCCTGACTAGAACCAAAAGAATTTATCATATTACTCCAGTGCTAGCCTCCCTACACTGGCTTCCTGTCAAGACAAGGGCTGATTTCAAGGTTTTACTGCTAACCTACAAAGCATTACATGGGCTTGCTCCTACCTATCTCTCTGATTTGGTCCTGCCGTACATACCTACACGTAGGCCTCCTAATTGTTCCTAGAATTTCTAAGCAAACAGCTGGAGGCAGGGCTTTCTCCTATAGAGCTCAATTTTTATGGAATGGTCTGCCTACCCATGTGAGAGATGCATACTCGGTCTCAACCTTTAAGTCTTTACTGAAGACTCATCTCTTCATGATTGAGTGTAGTCTGTGTAGTCTGAGTGGAGTCTGACCCAGGAGTGTGAAGGTGAACGGAAAGGCACTGGAGCAACGAACCGCGCTTGCTGTCTC
>NW_024604486.1:0-3375 GCF_018296145.1 Oncorhynchus tshawytscha | reverse complement strand
TCAAAGTATTTTGTGTTTATCTTTATGTATTTGGTCAGGCCAGGGTGTGGCATGGGGTTTTTGTAATTGTGGTGTGTTTGTCTTGGGGTTTTGGTGGTGGTATTGGGATTGTAGCTTAGTGGGTTGTCTAGCAAGGTCTATGGCTGTCTGGAGTGGTTCTCAATCAGAGGCAGGTGCTTATCGTTGTCTCTGATTGGGAACCATATTTAGGCAGCCATATTCTTTGAGTTTGTCGTGGGTGATTGTCCTTAGTGTCCTATGTGTACTCTCGGTTAGTTTGCACCAGATAGGCTGTTTCGGTTTCGTTTATTGTTTTGTGTAGTGTTCGTGTTTTCTTTGTTGTATTAAACATGGATCGCAATCGACACGCTGCAGTTTGGTCCGACTCTCCTTCATCACCACTAGAAAACCGTTACAGAATCACCCACCACCAACGGACCAAGCGGCGTGTCAACAGGCAGGAGCAGCCGAAAAAGGAGATGCTCACCAAGGATTTCTGGTCATGGGAGGAGATCTTCGACGGGAGAGGACCCTGGGCTAAACCAGGGGAGTGTAGCCGCCCAAAGGAGCAACAGGAGAAGAGGCAACAGAGGCAGCAGCAGCAGGAGCAGCAGCAGCTACAGTGGGAGAGGTTGCACCACCTGGAGAAATGGACATGGGAGGAGGAATTGGACGGTAAAGGACCCTGGAATGAGCCTGGAGATTATTGTCGCCCCAAAGCCGAGCTGGAGGCAGCAAAAGCAGAGAGGCGGCATTATGAGGAGCTAGCACGACAGAGCGGATGGAAGCCCGAGAGTCAGCCCCAAAAATTTCTTGGGGGGGGGGCTCACAGGGAGTATGGCTATGCCAGGTAGGAGACCTGCGCAAACTCCCTGTGCTTACTGGGGGGCTGGAGAGACCGGGCAGGCACCGTGTTATGCTGTGGAGCGCACAGTGTCTCAGTGCTGGTGCACAGCCGGTTCGGCCGGGCTAGAGTGGGCATCGAGCCAGGTAGGTTGGGCAGGCTCGGTGCTCAAGAGCTCCAGTGCGCCTGCACGGTCCGGTCTATCCAGTACCACCTCCACCCCCAGCCCTCCGGTAGCAGCTCCGCACCAGGCTTCCTGTGCGTGTCCTCGGTCAGTACCACCAGTACCAGCACCACGCATCAGGCCTACAGTGCTCGCCTCTCCAGAAAGCTGTCGGAGCCTTTTCTCCTCTCCTGCGCTGCCGGAGTCTCCCGCCTATCTAGCGCTGTTAGAGCTTTCCTCCATCCAGCGCTGCCGAGTCTCCCGCCTGTTCAGCGCAGCCCAGGGCCCTTCCTCCGACACAGCGCTGCTGGAGTCTCCCGCCTGTTCAGCGCAGCCAGAGCTGCCAGTCTGCATGAAGCAGCCAGAGCTGTCAGTCTGCATGGAGCAGTCAGAGCTGTCAGTCTGCATGGAGCAGCCAGAGCTGTCAGTCCGCATGGAGCAGCCAGAGCTGTCAGTCTACATGAAGCAGCCCGAGCTGCCAGTCTGCATGAAGCAGCCAGTCTACATGGAGCAGCCAGAGCTGCCAGTCTGCATGAAGCAGCCAGAGCTGTCAGTCTGCATGGAGCAGTCAGAGCTGTCAGTCTGCATGAGCAGCCAGAGCTGTCAGTCTACATGAAGCAGCCCGAGCTGCCAGTCTGCATGAAGCAGTCAGTCTACATGGAGCAGCCAGAGCTGTCAGTCCGCATGGAGCAGCCAGAGCTGTCAGTCTACATGAAGCAGCCCGAGCTGCCAGTCTGCATGAAACAGCCAGTCTACATGGAGCAGCCAGAGCTGTCAGTCTGCATGAAGCAGCCAGAGATGTCAGTCTGCATAGAGCAGCCAGTCTGCATGGAGCTGCCAGTCTGCATGGAGCTGCCAGTCTGCATGGAGCTGCCAGTCTGCAGGAGCTGCCAGTCTGCACGGAGCTGTCAGTCTGCACGGAGCTGTCAGTCTGTAAGGAGCTGCCAGTCTGCAGGAGCTGCCAGTCAGCACGGGCCGCCAGAGCGGTCAGTCTGTAAGCCGCCAGAGCTGTCAGCCTATATGGAGCAGCTAGTGCCGCCAGTCTGCCCAGCGCCGCCAGTGCCCCCAGTCTGCCCAGCGTCGCCAGTCTGCCCAGCGCCGTCAGTCTGCCCCGCGCCACTCGCCAGTCTGCCCAGCATCGCCAGTCGGCCCCAGCACCGCCAGTCTGCCCCAGCACCGCCAGTCTGCCCAGCGTCGTCAGTCTGCCCAGCACCGCCAGTCTGCCCAGCACCGCCAGTCTGCCCAGCGCCGCCAGTCTGCCCAGCATCGCCCAGTCTGCCCAGCGCCGCCAGTCTGCCCAGCGCCACCAGTCTGCCCAGCGCCGCCAGATCTGCCAGTCAGCCCAGACTCTTCCAGATCCAGCCAGTCAGCCAGACTCTTCCAGATCTGCCAGTCAGCCAGACTCTTCCAGATCTGCCAGTCAACCAGACTCTTCCAGATCTGCCAGTCAGCAGACTCTTCCAGATCTGCCAGTCAACCTGACTCTTCCAGATCTGCCCAGTCAAACCTGACTCTTCCAGATCTGCCAGTCAACCAGACTCTTCCAGATCTGCCAGTCAACCAGACTCTTCAGATCTGCCAGTCAGCCAGGAGCTGCCAGTCAGCCAGGATCTGCCAGTCAGCCAGGATCTGCTGAGCCACCCAGTCAGCCAGGAGCTGGTAGATCTATCTTCCTGCCTGAGCTTCCTCTCACTCCCTGAGCTTCCTCTCACTCCTGAGCTTCCTCTCACTCCTGAGCTTCCTCTCACTCCTGAGCTTCCTCTCACTCCTGAGCTTTCTCTCACTCCCGAGCTTCCCCTCAGTCCCGAGCTGCCTCGGTCCCGAGCTGTCCTTCAGTCCCGATCTGCTCCTCAGTCCAGTGGGGTTCTGGGTGAGGACTACTAGGCCATGGTCGGCGGCGGTGGACTATCCCAGGGGCGAAGGGAGAGGGACTAAGACATTAAAGGAGTGGGGTCCACGCCCCAAGCCGGAGCTGGAGCGCCACCATGGACAGACGCCCACCCGGACCCTCCCTATTGTTTTGAGGTGCGTTCGGGAGCGCACCTTAGGGGGTTCTGTCACGCCCTGGTCAAAGTATTTGTGTTTATCTTTATGTATTTGGTCAGGCCAGGAGTGGCATGGGGTTTTGTAATTGTGGTGTGTTTGTCTTGGGGTTTTGGTGGTGGTATTGGGATTGTAGCTTAGTGGGTTGTCTAGCAAGGTCTATGGCTGTCTGGAGTGGTTCTCAATCAGAGGCAGGTGCTTATCGTTGTCTCTGATTGGGAACCATATTTAAACAACCATATTCTTTGAGTTTGTCGTGGGTGATTGTCCTTAGTGTCCCTATGTGTACTCTCGGTTAGTTTGCACCAGATAGGCTGTTTCGGTT
>NW_024604485.1:0-3369 GCF_018296145.1 Oncorhynchus tshawytscha | reverse complement strand
GGTCAAATCAAATCAAATCAAATCAAATGTTATTTGTCACATACACATGGTTAGCAGATGTTAATGCGAGTGTAGCGAAATGCTTGTGCTTCTAGTTCCGACAATGCAGTAATAACGAGCAAGTAATCTAACTAACAATTCCAAAAAAAACTACTGTCATACACAGTGTAAGGGGATAAAGAATATGTACATAAGGATATATGAATGAGTGATGGTACAGAGCAGCATAGGCAAGATACAGTAGATGGTATCGAGTACAGTATATACATATGAGATAAGTATGTAAACCAAGTGGCATAGTTAAAGTGGCTAGTGATACATGTATTACATAAGGATGCAGTCGATGATATAGAGTACAGTATCAACGTATGCATATGAGATGAACAATGTAGGGTAAGTAACATTATATAAGGTAGCATTGTTTAAAGTGGCTAGTGATATATTTACATCATTTCCCATCAATTCCCATGATTAAAGTGGCTGGAGTAGAGTCAGTGTCATTGACAGTGTGTTGGCAGTAGCCACTCAATGTTAGTGGTGGCTGTTTAACAGTCTGATGGCCTTGAGATAGAAGCTGTTTTTCAGTCTCTCGGTCCCAGCTTTGATGCACCTGTACTGACCTCGCCTTCTGGATGGCAGCGGGGTGAACAGGCAGTGGCTCGGGTGGTTGATGTCCTTGATGATCTTTATGGCCTTCCTGTAGCATCGGGTGGTGTAGGTGTCCTGGAGGGCAGGTAGTTTGCCCCCGGTGATGCGTTGTGCAGACCTCACTACCCTCTGGAGAGCCTTACGGTTGTGGGCGGTGCAGTTGCCATACCAGGCGGTGATACAGCCATGCCAGGATGCTCTCGATTGTGCATCTGTAGAAGTTTGTGAGTGCTTTTGGTGACAAGCCGAATTTCTTCAGCCTTCTGGGTTGAAGGCGCTGCTGCGTCTTCCTCACGATGCTGTCTGTGTGAGTGGACCAATTCAGTTTGTCTGTGATGTGTATGCCGAGGAACTTAAAACTTGCTACCCTCTCCACTACTGTTCCATCGATGTGGATGGGGTGTTTCCCTCTGCTGTTTCCTGAAGTCACAATCATCTCCTTAGTTTTGTTGACGTTGAGTGTGAGTTATTTTCCTGACACCACTCCGAGGGCCCTCACCTCCTCCCTGTAGGCCGTCTCGTCGTTGTTGGTAATCAAGCCTACCACTGTTGTGTCGTCCGCAAACTTGATGATTGAGTTGGAGCGTGCATGGCCACGCCAGTCGTGGGTGAACAGGGAGTACAGGAGAGGGCTCAGAACGCACCCTTGTGGGGCCCCAGTGTTGAGGATCAGCGGGAGGAGATGTTGTTGCCTACCCTCACCACCTGGGGGCGGCCCGTCAGGAAGTCCAGTACCCAGTTGAACAGGGCGGGGTCGAGACCCAGGGTCTCGAGCTTGATGACGAGCTTGGAGGGTACTATGGTGTTGAATGCCGAGCTGTAGTCGATGAACAGCATTCTCACATAGGTATTCCTCTTGTCCAGATGGGTTAGGGCAGTGTGCAGTGTGGTTGAGATTGCATCGTCTGTGGTCATACTGCTCATACTGTTCATACTGCTCATACTGCTCATACTGTTCATACTGCTCATACTGTTCATACTGCTCATACTCTTCATACTGTTCATACTGCTCATACTGCTCATACTGTTCATACTGCTCATACTGCTCATACTGTTCATACTGCTCATACTGTTCATACTGCTCATACTGTTCATACTGCTCATACTGGTCATACTGCTCATACTGTTCATACTGCTCATACTGCTCATACTGTTCATACTGTTCATACTGTCCATACTGCTCATACTGTTCATACTGCTCATACTGTTCATACTGCTCATACTGCTCATACTGGTCATACTGGTCATACTGCTCATACTGCTCATACTGTTCATACTGCTCATACTGTTCATACTGTTCATACTGTTCATACTGTTCATACTGCTCATACTGCTCGTACTGCTCATACTGCTCATACTGCTCATACTGTTCATACTGTTCATACTGCTTATACTGCTCATACTGCTCATACTGTTCATACTGCTCATACTGCTCATACTGTTCATACTGCTCATACTGTATTTGTTTCTATGTTACGTTTTACCGTATAACGTTCTGGTTGTATAGTCTGCCCTGTATTTTAGATGTTGAAAAATAAACATTCTCAAACGTTTGGACACACCTACTCATTCCAGGGTTTTTGTTCATTTTTTATTATGTTCTACATTGTAGAATATTAGTGAAGCATTCAGGTGACTACCTCATGAAGCTGGTTGAGAGAATGCCAAGAGTGTGCAAAAGCTGTCATCAACAGAAAAGTTGCTACTTTGAAGTATCTAAAAACCTAAAATATATTTTGATTTGTGTAACACTTTTTTGGTTACTACATGATTCCATATGACTGGTACTGTAGCTGAATGTCTAACATCTATTTGAGCCTTGCACAGCTTATATAAATATATTCTGTGAATCCATACAGGCAGACAAATGTTTAAAAAATAAATTGATAGAAAGATCCATATTTAATTCAGGGTGGTAACACATAATGTCAGGCTGAGCCACACTGGCACGGTGGGCTGGATAAGCTGAGACTCTTTGTGCTTGTGGTGAAGAATGATATTTTCCTGTCTGCAGTGTACAACAGGAAGACTCTTCTGGAAGGAGGGTGCGACAGGAAGACTCTTCCTGGAAGGAGGGTGCGACAGGAAGACTCTTCCTGGAAGGAGGTACGGCAGGAAGACTCTTCTGGAAGGAGGTATGACAGGAAGACTCTTCTGGAAGGAGATGCACGGCAGGAAGACTCTTCTGGAAGGAGGGTACGACAGGAAGACTCTTCTGGAAGGAGGGTATGACAGGAAGACTCTTCCAGAAGGAATGTACGGCAGGAAGACTCTTCTGGAAGAAGGGTATGACAGGAAGACTCTTCTGGAAGGAGGGTACGACAGGAAGACTCTTCCTGGAAGGGGGGTACGACAGGAAGACTCTTCCTGGAAGGAGGGTACGACAGGAAGACTCTTCCGGAAGGAATGTACGGCAGGAAGACTCTTCCCGGAAGGAGGGTACGGCAGGAAGACTCTTCCCGGAAGGAGGGTACGGCAGGAAGACTCTTCTGGAAGGAGGGTATGACAGGAAGACTCTTCTGGAAGGAGGGTACGACAGGAAGACTCTTCCTGGAAGGAGGGTACGACAGGAAGACTCTTCCTGGAAGGAGGGTACGACAGGAAGACTCTTCTGGAAGGAGGGTACGACAGGAAGACTCTTCTGGAAGGAGGGTATGACAGGAAGACTCTTCCCAGAAGGAATGTCGGCGGCAGGGAAGACTCTTCTGGAAGAAGGGTATG
>NW_024604484.1:0-3368 GCF_018296145.1 Oncorhynchus tshawytscha | reverse complement strand
ACAGCAGATCTACCTGGTCTGTCATAGTATAATAGAGACAGTAGATCTAGCTGGTCTGTCATAATACAATAGCGACAGTAGATCTAGCTGGTCTGTCATTTTCTAATAGAGAAAGTATATCTACCTGGTCTGTCATAATATTATAGAGACAGTAGATCTAGCTGGTCTGTTATAATATAATAGAGACAGCAGATCTACCTGGTCTGTCATAGTATAATAGAGACAGTAGATCTAGCTGGTCTGTCATAATATAATAGAGACATAGAGATAGTAGATCTACCTGGTCTGTCATAATATAATAGAGACAGTAGATCTAGCTGGTCTATCATAATATAATAGAGACAGTAGATCTAGCTGGTCTGTCATATTATAATAGAGACAGTATATCTAGCTGGTCTGTCATAATACAATAGAGACAGTAGATCTAGCTGGTCTTTCATAATATAATAGAGACAGTATATCTACCTGGTCTGTCATATTATAATAGAGACAGTAGATCTAGCTGGTCTGCCATATTATAATAGAGACAATAGATCTAGCTGGTCTGTCATAATATAATAGACAGTAGATCTAGCTGGTCTGTCATAATATAATAGACACAGTAGATCTAGCTGGTCTGTCAGAATATGATAGAGACAGTAGATCTAGCTGGTCTGTCAAAATATAATAGAGACAGTAGATCTAGCTGGTCTGTCGTAATATAATAGAGACAGTAGATCTAGGTGGTTTGTCATAATATAATAGAGACATAGAGACAGTAGATTTAGCTGGTCTGTCATAATATAATAGAGACAGTATATCTACCTGGTCTGTCATAATATAATAGAGACAGTAGATCTAGTTGGTCTGTCATAATACAATAGAGACAGTAGATCTAGCTGGTCTGTCATAATATAATAGACAGTAGATCTAGCTGGTCTGTCATAATATAATAGAGACAGTAGATCTAGCTGGTCTGTCATAATACAATAGAGACAGTAGATCTACCTGGTCTGTCATAATATAATAGAGATAGTAGATCTAGCAGGTCTGTCATAATATAATAGACACAGTAGATCTAGCTGGTCTTTCATAATATAATAGAGACAGTATATCTACCTGGTCTGTCACAATATAATAGACACAGTAGATCTATCTGGTCTGTCATAATATAATAGAGACAGTAGATCTAGCTGGTCTGTCATAATACAATAGAGACAGTAGAGCTAGCTTGTATGTCACAATATAATAGAGACAGTAGATCGAGCTGGTCTGTCATAATACAATAGCGACAGTAGATCTAGCTGGTCTGTCATTTTCTAATAGAGAAAGTATATCTACCTGGTCTGTCATAATATTATAGAGACAGTAGATCTAGCTGGTCTGTTATAATATAATAGAGACAGCAGATCTACCTGGTCTGTCATAGTATAATAGAGACAGTAGATCTAGCTGGTCTGTCATAATATAATAGAGACAGTAGATCTAGCTGGTCTGTCATAATATAATAGAGACAGTAGATCTAGCTGGTCTGTCATAATATAATAGAGACATATTATAATAGAGACAGTAGATCTAGCTGGTCTGTCATAATATAATAGAGACAGTAGATCTAGCTGGTCTGTCATAATATAATAGAGACAGTAGATCTAGCTGGTCTGTCATAATATAATAGAGACAGTAGATCTAGCTGGTCTGTCATAATAAATAGAGACAATAGATCTAGCTGGTCTGTCATAATATAATAGAGATAGTAGATCTAGCTGGTCTGTCATAATATAATAGAGACAGTAGATCTAGCTGGTCTGTCATAATATAATAGAGACATAGAGACAGTAGATCTAGCTGGTCTGTCATAATATAATAGAGACAGTAGATCTAGCTGGTCTGTCATAATATAATAGAGACAGTAGATCTAGCTGGTCTGTCATAATACAATAGAGACAGTAGATCTACCTGGTCTGTCATAATATAATAGAGACAGTATATCTACCTGGTCTGTCATAATATAATAGAGACAGTAGATCTAGCTGGTCTGTCATTTTATAATAGAGACAGTAGATCTAGCTGGTCTGTCATAATATAATAGAGACAGTAGATCTAGCTGGTCTGTCATAATATAATAGAGACAGTAGATCTACCTGGTCTGTCATAATATAATAGCGATAGTAGATCTAGCTGGTCTGTCATAATATAATAGAGACAGTAGATCGAGTTGGTCTGTCATAATATAATAGCGATAGTAGATCTATCTGGTCTGTCATAATATAATAGAGAGAGTAGATCTACCTGGTCTGTCATAATATAATAGCGATAGTAGATCTATCTGGTCTGTCATAATATAATAGAGAGAGTAGATCTAGCTGGTCTGTCATAATACAATAGAGACAGTAGATCTACCTGGTCTGTCATAATATAATAGAGACACTAGATCTAGCTGGTCTGTCATTTTATAATAGAGACAGTAGATCTAGCTGGTCTGTCATAATATAATAGAGACACTAGATCTAGCTGGTCTGTCATAATATAAGAGATAATATAGTAGATCTAGCTGGTCTGTCATAATATAATAGAGACAGTAGATCTAGCTGGTCTGTCATAATATAATAGAGACAGTAGATCTAGCTGGTCTGTCATAATATAATAGAGACAGTAGATCTAGCTGGTCTGTCATAATATAATAGAGACAGTAGATCTAGCTGGTCTGTCATAATATAATAGAGACAGTAGATCTAGCTGGTCTGTCATAATACAATAGAGACAGTAGATCTACCTGGTCTGTCATAATATAATAGAGAGAGTAGATCTAGCTGGTCTGTCATAATATAATAGAGACAGTAGATCTACCTGGTCTGTCATAATATAATAGAGACATAGAGACAGTAGATCTACCTGGTCTGTCATAATATAATAGAGACAGTAGATCTAGCTGGTCTGTCATAATATAATAGAGACAGTAGATCTAGCTGGTCTGTCATATTATAATAGAGACAGTATATTTCGCTGGTCTGTCATAATACAATAGAGACAGTATATCTAACTGGTCTGTCATAATATAATAGAGACAGTAGATCTAGCTGGTCTGTTATAATATAATAGAGACAGCAGATCTACCAGGTCTGTCATAGTATAATAGAGACAGTAGATCTAGCTGGTCTGTCATAATATAATAGAGACACTAGATATAGCTGGTCTGTCATAATATAAGAGAGATAGTAGATCTAGCTGGTCTGTCATAATATAATAGAGACAGTAGATCTAGCTGGTCTGTTATAATATAATAGAGACAGCAGATCTACCTGGTCTGTCATAGTATAATAGAGACAGTAGATCTAGCTGGTCTGTCATAATACAATAGCGACAGTAGATCTAGCTGGTCTGTCATTTTC
>NW_024604483.1:0-3366 GCF_018296145.1 Oncorhynchus tshawytscha | reverse complement strand
CCATGCTCAACCATCCGATCAACCAGACACTCTTCTTTAAGAAGTACACCATGCTCAACCATCCGATCAACCAGACACTCTTCTTTAAGAAGTACACCATGCTCAACCATCCGATCAACCAGACACTCTTCTTTAAGAAGTACACCATGCTCAACCATCCGATCAACCAGACACTCTTCTTTAAGAAGTACACCATGCTCAACCATCCGATCAACCAAACACTCTTCTTTAAGAAGTACACCATGCTCAACCCTCCGATCAACTAGACACACTTCTTTAAGAAGTACACCATGCTCAACCATCCAATCAACCAGACACTCTTCTTTAAGAAGTACGCCATGCTCAACCCTCCGATCAACTAGACACTCTTCTTTAAGAAGTACACCATGCTCAACCATCCGATCAACCAAACACTCTTCTTTAAGAAGTACACCATGCTCAACCATCCGATCAACCAAACACTCTTCTTTAAGAAGTACACTGCATACTCAACAATCCAGATCAACAAACATATTATTTAAGAAGTATTTCATGCTCAACCATCCGATCAACCAAACACTCTCTTTAAAGTACACCATGCTCAACCATCCGATCAACTAGACATAACTTCTTTAAAGAGTACACCATGCTCCAGCCATCCAATCAACTAGACCTCTTCTTTTAAGAATACCACCTGGCTTTATTCATCGGGATGCATAAACAATATTCTGCAGCCTACCTTCTCCCTCACGGGTGACAGAAACTCCTCCACCGTGACAGCAGCTTCTGTAACACACCCTAAAGAAATAAATACCCGAGAGTGACAAGGGACTGACATCCCAATCCGGGCTGCCATCCCATAAAATCAGAATTAATTCGATCTGAAAACAAAATATGAATTCTACCATAACCAAAAAAATAATAAGTTAATCAGCACAGAGAAAAACAAAAAAAATGCCACCAAGAAATAGCAAACCGAAAGAAAGTTGTGAATATCTAACTCTCCACAACACACGCACTCCTTCACTCAAACACCCCAGCATTGCACCAATCACTCCCAGCATGCAGAGAGAGGGAGAGAGGGAGAGAGAGACAGACAGCCATGTAGAGAAACAGACAGCCATGTAGAGAGAGACAGAGAGAAACAGACAGCCATGTAGAGAGATAAACAGACAGCCATGTAGAGACAAGAGAGAAATAGACTGCCATGTAGCGAGACAGAGAGAAATAGACAGCAGTGTAGAGAGAGAGAGAGAAACAGACAGCCATGTAGAGAGACAGAGAAACAGACAGCCATGTAGAGAGAGATAAACAGACAGCCATGTAGAGAGACAGAGAGAAATAGACAGCCATGTAGCGAGACAGAGAGAAATAGACAGCCATGTAGAGAGAGAGAGAAACAGACAGCCATGTAGAGAGACAGAGAGAAACAGACAGCCATGTAGAGAGAGAGAGAAATAGACAGCCATGTAGAGACAGAGAGAAACAGACAGCCATGTAGAGAGAGAGAGAAAACAGACAGCCATGGAGAGAGAGAGAGAAACAGACAGCCATGTAAAGAGAGAGACAGAGAGAGACAAAGAGAAACAGACAGCCATGTAAAGACAGACAGAGAGAAACAGACAGCCATGCAGAGAGACAGAGAGAAACAGACAGCCATGTAGAGAGACAGAGTGAACAGACAGCCATGTAGAGAGAGATAAACAGACAGCCATGTAGAGAGACAGAGAGAAATAGACTGCCATGTAGCGAGACAGAGAGAAATAGACAGCCATGTAGAGAGAGAGAGAGAAACAGACAGCCATGTAGAGAGACAGAGACAAACAGACAGCCATGTAGAGAGAGAGAGAGAAATAGACAGCCATGTAGAGACAGAGAGAAACAGACAGCCATGTAGAGAGAGATAAACAGACAGCCATGTAGAGACAGAGAGAAATAGACAGCCATGTAGCGAGACAGAGAGAAATAGACAGCCATGTAGAGAGAGAAGAAACAGACAGCCATGTAGAGAGAGAGAGAGAAAATAGACAGCCATGTAGAGACAGAGAGAAACAGACAGCCATGTAGAGAGAGAGAAATAGACAGCCATGTAGAGACAGAGAGAAACAGACAGCCATGTAGAGAGAGAGAGAGAAATAGACAGCCATGTAGAGACAGAGAAACAGACAGCCATGTAGAGAGAGACAGAGAGAAACAGACAGCCATGTACAGACAGAGAGAGAATAGACAGCAATGTAGAGACAGAGAGAAACAGACAGCCATGTAGAGAGAGAGAAATAGACAGCCATGTAGAGACAGAGAGAAACAGACAGCCATGGAGAGACAGAGAGAAACAGACAGCCATGTAGAGAGAGAGACAGAGAGAAACAGACGGTCATGTAGAGAAACAGACAGCCATGTAGAGAGACAGAGAGAAACAGACGGCCATGTAGAGAGACAGAGAGAAACAGACGGCCATGTAGAGAGAGAGAGGAGAAATAGACAGCCATGTAGAGACAGAGAGAACAGACAGCCATGTAGAGAGAGAGAGAAACAGACAGCCATGGAGAGAGAGAGAGAAAACAGACAGCCATGTAAAGAGAGAGAGACAGAGAGAGACAAAGAGAAACAGACAGCCATGTAAAGACAGACAGAGAGAAACAGACAGCCATGCAGAGAGACAGAGAGAAACAGACAGCCATGTAGAGAGACAGAGTGAAACAGACAGCCATGTAGCGAGACAGAGAGAAACAGACAGCCATGTAGAGAAACAGAGAGAAACAGACAACCATGTAGAGAGAGAGAGAGAGAAACAGACAGCCATGTAGAGAGACAGAGAGAAACAGACAGCCATGTAGAGAGAGAGAGAAATAGACAGCCATGTAGAGACAGAGAGAAACAGACAGCCATGGAGAGACAGAGAGAAACAGACAGCCATGTAGAGAGAGAGACCAGAGAGAAACAGACGGCCATGTAGAGAAACAGACAGCCATGTAGAGAGACAGAGAGAAACAGACGGCCATGTAGAGAGACAGAGAGAAACAGACGGCCATGTAGAGAGAGAGAGAAATAGACAGCCATGTAGAGACAGAGAGAAACAGACAGCCATGTAGAGAGAGAGAGAAACAGACAGCCATGGAGAGAGAGAGAAACAGACAGCCATGTAAAGAGAGAGAGACAGAGACAAAGAGAAACAGACAGCCATGTAAAGACAGACAGAGAGAAACAGACAGCCATGCAGAGAGACAGAGAGAAACAGACAGCCATGTAGAGAGAGAGAAACAGACAGCCATGGAGAGAGAGAGAAACAGACAGCCATGTAAAGAGAGAGAGACAGAGAGAGACAAAGAGAAACAGACAGCCATGTAAAGACAGACAGAGAGAAACAGACAGCCATGCAGAGAGACA
>NW_024604482.1:0-3366 GCF_018296145.1 Oncorhynchus tshawytscha | reverse complement strand
TATATATATATACAGGACACGACAAGACGAGGACAAAAAGACGTCTGAACTGCTATGCCACCTTGGAGTAAATGTGTGCGGGGTTATGGCAGGGGAAAAAGGTTTTGCAGTAGTCTAGTGTGAGGGATTATGGCAGGGGAAATGGTGTTGCAGTAGTCTAGTGTGAAGGGTTATGGCAAAAGAAATGGTGTTGCAGTAGTCTAGTGTGAGGGGTTATGGCAGGTGAAAAGGTTTTGCAGTAGTCTAGTGTGAGGGATTATGGCAGGGGAAACGGTGTTGCAGTAGTCTAGTGTGAAGGGTAATGGCAAAAGAAATGGTGTTGCAGTAGTCTAGTGTGAGGGGTTATGGCAGAAAACAATGTTGCAGGAGTCTATTGTGAGGGATTATGGCAGGGGAAACGGTGTTGCAGTAGTCTAGTATGAGGATTATGGCAGGGGAAACGGTTTTGCAGTAGTCTAGTGTGAGGGGTTATGGCAGGGGAAACGGTGTTGCAGTAGTCTGGTATGAGGGATTATGGCAGGGGAAAACGGTTTTGCAGTAGTCTAGTGTGAGGGATTATAGCAGAAAAGCGGTGTTGCAGTAGTCTAGTGTGAGGGGTTATGGCAGAAACGGTGTTGCAGTAGTCTAGTGTGAGGGGTTATGGCAGAAAGCGGTGTTGCAGTCGAAATCCAGGGACATGGAGAGAAAAATTGGTCCGGTATGTTCCGTTCCGAGCCGCGCTGCGCCGTACAGAACTGGCGATAGATTTTCGAGCTAAAGGATAGCTGATGACCACAAACCGTGGTTAGCTGAATACTAACGATTTGCCAGTAAAGAAGCTAACTAGCTTCTGAACTAGTTTCTGATTAGCTTCTGGATTAGCTTCTGGATTAGCTTCTGGCTAGCTTCTTGGAGTTTCTGGCTAGCTTCTTGGAGGATTACAGATTTGAGGTAAATAATACTTTTTTATAAATATAAATTGGTGAGGCGGGTTGCAGGAGAGTGTTTTGAAGATGAGTTGATGGAAAATAAAAATAAAATGTATGTGAAAAAAGTTGTAAATATATATATATACAGGACACGACAAGACGAGGACAAAAGACGTCTGAACTGCTATGCCACCTTGGAGTAAATGTGTGCGGGGTTATGGCAGGGGAAAAGGTTTTGCAGTAGTGTACTGTGAGGGGTTATGGCAGAAAGCAGTGTTGCAGTAGTCTAGTGTGCGAGGGTTATGGCAGGGGAAAAGGTTTTGCAGTAGTGTACTGTGAGGGGTTATGGCAGGGAAACAGTGTTGCAGTAGTCTAGTGTAAGGGGTTATGGCAGAAACGGTGTTGCAGTAGTCTAGTGTGAGGGATTATGGCAGGAAACGGTGTTGCAGTAGTCTAGTATGAGGGGTTATGGCAGAAAAAAGGTTTTGCAGTAGTCTAGTGTGAGGGCTTATGGCAGGGAAACAGTGTTGCAGTAGTCTAGTGTGAGGGGTTATGGCAGGGGAAACAGTGTTGCAGTAGTCTAGTGTGAGGGGTTATGGCAGGGGAAACGGTTTTGCAGTAGTCTAGTGTGAGGGAGTTATGGCAGAAACAGTGTTGCAGTAGTCTAGTGTGAGGGGTTATGGCAGAAACTGACAGAAGCAGTGTGCAATGAGTCTAAAATATGAGGGTTATGGCAGAAACAATGTTACGAAGTAGTCTAGATGTGAGGTTATGGCAGAAGCTTGGTGTTGCAATGAGTCTAGTATGAGGAGTTATGGCAGGGAAACCGTTTTACAGTAGTCTAGATGTGAGATTATAGCAGAAAGCAATTGGCAATGAGTCTAGTGTGAGATTAGCAGAAACAGTGTTGCAATGATCTAGTATGAGGTTATAGCAGGGAAGAGTTTTACAGTAGTCTTATCATAGTGGTTATAGCGAGAGACAGTATTACAGTAGTCTAGTAAGAAGGAAGTTATAGCAGTGTGAGGATTATGCAGTGTTACAGTAGTCTAGTGTGAGGGTTATAGCAAAATAAATGGTGTGCAGTAGTCTAGTGTGAGGGTTATAGCAGAAGCTTAGTGTTGCAGTAGTCTAGTATGAGGATTATAGCAGAAGCAGTGTTACAGTAGTCTAGTGTGAGGATTTATAAAATAAATATAAGTTTTGCAGTAGTCTTGTGAGGATTATGGCAAAAACAATGTTGCAGTAGTCTAGTGTGAGGGTTATGGCAGAAGCAGTGTTGCAGTAGTCTAGTGTGAGGTTATGGCAGAAAGCAGTGCAGTAGTCTAGTGTGAGGGTTATAGCAGGAAACAGTGTTACAGTAGTCTAGTGTGAGGATTATGGCAGAAACAGTGTTGCAGTAGTCTAGTGTGAGGGTTATGGCAGGAAAAGGTTTTACAGTGTCTAGTATGAGGGTTATAGCAGAAACAGTTTTACAGTGTCTAGTGAGATTATAGCAGAAGCAGTGTTGCAGTGGTCTAGTGTGAGGGTTATAGCAGAAACAGTGTTGCAGTGGTCTAGTGTGAGGGGTTATGGCAGAAACAGTGTTGCAGTGGTCTAGTGTGAGGTTATGGCAGAAACAGTGTTGCAGTGGTCTAGTGTGAGGGGGTTATGGCAGGAAACAGTGAGTACAGTAGTCTAGTGTGAGGATTATAGCAGGAAAGAGTTTTGAATCTTATGAGGTTATAGCAGAAACAGTGTTGCAGTGGTCTAGTGAGAAGGCTCTTATAGCAGGGAAAAACAGTGTTGCAGTAGTCTAGTGTAAGGAGTTATAGCAGGGAAACAGTGTTGCAGTGGTCTAGTGAGGGGTTATGGCAGAAACAGTGTTGCAGTGGTCACAGTGTGAGGATTCTGACAGAAAAGTTTACAGTCATGTATGAGGTTATGGCAGGAAACAGGTGACCTAGTGTGAGGATTATGGGAAACGGTGCTGCAGTAGTCTAGTGTGAGGGGTTATGGCAGGAGAAACGGTGTTGCAGTAGTCTAGTGTGAGGGGTTATGGCAGCGAAGCGGTGTTGCAGTAGTCTAGTGTGAGGGGTTATGGCAGAAACGGTGTTGCAGTAGTCTAGTTTGAGGGGTTATGGCAGCGGGAAACGGTGTTGCAGTAGTCTAGTGTGAGGGTTATGGCAGGGGAAACGGTGTTGCAGTAGTCTAGTGTGAGGGGGTTATGGCAGGGAAACAGTGTTGCAGTAGTCTAGTGTGAGGGGTTATGGCAGGGGAAACGGTGTTGCAGTAGTCTAGTGTGAGGGGATTATGGCAGGGGAAAGCAGTGTTGCAGTAGTCTAGTGTGAGGGGTTATGGCAGGGAAACGGTGTTGCAGTAGTCTAGTGTGAGGGATTATGGCAGGGAAACGGTGTTGCAGTAGTCTAGTGTGAGGGGTTATGGCAGGGGAAACAGTGTTGCAGTAGTCTAGTGTGAG
>NW_024604481.1:0-3365 GCF_018296145.1 Oncorhynchus tshawytscha | reverse complement strand
TAGCCTGACAAGACTGGACACTCTTGGTTGCTCCTTGTGGCAATTCCAAACAGCTGGGGAATTTGATCAATTCGTATTGTGTTTGCTTTGCATGCTATAGGCAGTGGGATCGATGCCCGCATTCCCCAAAAACACATTTTTTTGTGGATCCAAGAAAGCTCCAGTTCACACTTCATGCAGCCTTGTCTTACGACAACCTACTGTCATGTAAATCAAATCAAATTTTATTTGTCACATACACATGGTTAGCAGATGTTAATGCGAGTGTAGCGAAATGCTTGTGCTTCTAGTTCCGACAATGCAGTAATAACGAGCAAGTAATCTAACTAACAATTCCAAAAAAACTACTGTCTTATACACAGTGTAAGGGGATAAAGAATATGTACATAAGGATATATGAATGAGTGATGGTACAGAGCAGCATAGGCAAGATACAGTAGATGATATCGAGTACAGTATATACATATGAGATAAGTATGTAAACCAAGTGGCATAGTTAAAGTGGCTAGTGATACATGTATTACATAAGGATGCAGTCGATGATATAGAGTACAGTATCAACGTATGCATATGAGATGAACAATGTAGGGTAAGTAACATTATATAAGGTAGCATTGTTTAAAGTGGCTAGTGATATATTTACATCATTTCCCATCAATTCCCATGATTAAAGTGGCTGGAGTAGAGTCAGTGTCATTGACAGTGTGTTGGCAGTAGCCACTCAATGTTAGTGGTGGCTGTTTAACAGTCTGATGGCCTTGAGATAGAAGCTGTTTTTCAGTCTCTCGGTCCCAGCTTTGATGCACCTGTACTGACCTCGCCTTCTGGATGACAGCGGGGTGAACAGGCAGTGGCTCGGGTGGTTGATGTCCTTGATGATCTTTATGGCCTTCCTGTAGCATCGGGTGGTGTAGGTGTCCTGGAGGGCAGGTAGTTTGCCCCCGGTGATGCGTTGTGCAGACCTCACTACCCTCTGGAGAGCCTTACGGTTGAGGGCGGTGCAGTTGCCATACCAGGCGGTGATACAGCCCGCCAGGATGCTCTCGATTGTGCATCTGTAGAAGTTTGTGAGTGCTTTTGGTGACAAGTCCGAATTTCTTCAGCCTCCTGAGGTTGAAGAGGCGCTGCTGCGCCTTCCTCACGATGCTGTCTGTGTGAGTGGACCAATTCAGTTTGTCTGTGATGTGTATGCCGAGGAACTTAAAACTTGCTACCCTGTCCACTACTGTTCCATCGATGTGGATGGGGGTGTTCCCTCTGCTGTTTCCTGAAGTCCACAATCATCTCCTTAGTTTTGTTGACGTTGAGTGTGAGGTTATTTTCCTGACACCACACTCCGAGGGCCCTCACCTCCTCCCTGTAGGCCGTCTCGTCGTTGTTGGTAATCAAGCCTACCACTGTTGTGTCGTCCGCAAACTTGATGATTGAGTTGGAGGCGTGCATGGCCACGCAGTCGTGGGTGAACAGGGAGTACAGGAGGGGGCTCAGAACGCACCCTTGTGGGGCCCCAGTGTTGAGGATCAGCGGGGAGGAGATGTTGTTGCCTACCCTCACCACCTGGGGGCGGCCCGTCAGGAAGTCCAGTACCCAGTTGCACAGGGCGGGGTCGAGACCCAGGGTCTCGAGCTTGATGACGAGCTTGGAGGGTACTATGGTGTTGAATGCCGAGCTGTAGTCGATGAACAGCATTCTCACATAGGTATTCCTCTTGTCCAGATGGGTTAGGGCAGTGTGCAGTGTGGTTGAGATTGCATCGTCTGTGGACCTATTTGGGCGGTAAGCAAATTGGAGTGGGTCAAGGGTGTCAGGTAGGGTGGAGGTGATATGGTCCTTGACTAGTCTCTCAAAGCACTTCATGATGACGGATGTGAGTGCTACGGGGCGGTAGTCGTTTAGCTCAGTTACCTTAGCTTTCTTGGGAACAGGAACAATGGTGGCCCTCTTGAAGCATGTGGGAACAGCAGACTGGTATAGGGATTGGTTGAATATGTCCGTAAACACACCGGCCAGCTGGTCTGCGCATGCTCTGAGGGCGCGGCTGGGGATGCCGTCTGGGCCTGCAGCCTTGCGAGTGTTAACACGTTTAAATGTCTTACTCACTTCGGCTGCAGTGAAGGAGAGACCGCATGATTCCGTTGCAGGCCGCGTCAGTGGCACTGTATTGTCCTCAAAGCGGGCAAAAAGTTATTTAGTCTGCCTGGGAGCAAGACATCCTGGTCCGTGACTGGGCTGGGTTTCTTCCTGTAGTCCGTGATTGACTGTAGACCCTGCCACATACCTCTTGTGTCTGAGCCGTTGAATTGAGATTCTACTTTGTCTCTGTACTGGCGCTTAGCTTGTTTGATAGCCTTGCGGAGGGAATAGCTGCACTGTTTGTATTCAGTCATGTTACCAGACACCTTGCCCTGATTAAAAGCAGTGGTTCGTGCCTTCAGTTTCACACGAATGCTGCCATCAATCCACGGTTTCTGGTTAGGGAATGTTTTAATCGTTGCTATGGGAACGACATCTTCAACGCACGTTCTAATGAACTCGCACACCGTATCAGCGTATTCGTCAATGTTGTTGTCTGACGCAATACGAAACATCTCCCAGTCCACGTGATGGAAGCAGTCTTGGAGTGTGGAGTCAGCTTGGTCGGACCAGCGTTGGACAGACCTCAGCGTGGGAGCTTCTTGTTTTAGTTTCTGTCTGTAGGCAGGGATCAACAAAATGGAGTCGTGGTCAGCTTTTCCGAAAGGGGGCGGGGCAGGGCCTTATATGCGTCGCGGAAGTTAGAGTAACAATGATCCAGGGTCTTTCCACCCCTGGTTGCGCAATCAATATGCTGATAAAATTTAGGGAGTCTTGTTTTCAGATTAGCCTTGTTAAAATCCCCAGCTACAATGAATGCAGCCTCCGGATAAATCGTTTCCAGTTTGCAGAGAGTTAAATAAAGTTCGTTCAGAGCCATCGATGTGTCTGCTTGGGGGGATATATACGGCTGTGATTATAATCGAAGAGAATTCTCTTGGTAGATAATGCGGTCTACATTTGATTGTGAGGAATTCTAAATCAGGTGAACAGAAGGATTTGAGTTCCTGTATGTTTCCTTCATCACACCATGTCACGTTGGCCATAAGGCATACGCCCCCGCCCGTCTTCTTACCAGAGAGATGTTTGTTTCTGTCGGCGCGATGTGTGGAGAAACCCGCTGGCTGCACCGCTTCGGATTGCGTCTCTCCAGTTAGCCATGTTTCCGTGAAGCAGATAACGTTACAGTCTCTGATGTCCCTCTGGAATGCTACCCTTGCTCGGATTTCATCAACCTTGTTGTCAAGAGACTGGACATTGGCAAGAAGAATGCTGGGGAGTGGTGCACGATG
>NW_024604480.1:0-3362 GCF_018296145.1 Oncorhynchus tshawytscha | reverse complement strand
CTCTGTCCGTCCCCCCTCTCTCTCTCTCTATGTCCCCTTCTCTCTCTCTGTCCGTCCCTCTCTCTCTATGTCCGCCCCTCTCTCTCTCTGTCCGTCCCTCTCTCTCTCTCTCTGTCCGTCCCTCTCTCTCTCTCTGTCCCCCTCTCTGTCCCTCTCCCTCTCTCTCTGTCCGCCCCCCTCTCTCTGTCAGTCCCTCTCTCTCTCTCTCTGTCCGTCCACTCTCTCTCCTCTCTCTCCTGTCCCTCTCTCTCTCTGTCCGTCCCTCTCTCTCTCCTCTCTCTCTGTCCGTCTCTCTCTCTCCTCTGTCCGTCCTCTCTCTCTCTCTCTCTGTCCGTCCCCCTCTCTCTCTGTCCGTCCCCCTCTCTCTGTCCGTCCCTCTCTCTCTCTCTCTCTCTCTCTGTCTGTCCGTCCCTCTCTCTCTCTCTCTCTCTGTCCGTCTCCTCTCTCTCTGTCTCTCTGTCCGCCCCTCTCTATATATGTCCGCCCCTCTCTATATCTGTATAGCCCCTGTCTCATATATATCTCTAAGATGTATATATATCTCTCTGTCCGCCCCCTATCTCTCTATGTCCGTCCCTCTATCTCTATCCGCCCCTCTCTCTCTAAGTCCCCCCTCTCTCTCTCTGTCCGCCCCTCTCTCTCTCTGTCCGCCCTCTCTCTCTCTCTCCCGCCCCTCTCTCTCTCTGTCCAGCCCCTCTCTCTCTCTGTCCACCTCTCTCTCTCTGTCCGTCCCTCCTCTCTCTCTGTCCGTCCCTCTCTCTCTCTCTGTCAGTCCCCCTCTCTCTCTCTGTCTCTCTCTCTCTGTCAAGTCCCCCTCTCTCTCTGTCCGTCCCCTCTCTCTCTGTCAAGTCCCCCTCTCTCTCTGTCCGTCCCCCTCTCTCTCTCTGTCCAGCCCCCTCTCTCTCTGTCCACCCCTCTCTCTCTCTCTCTGTCCGCCCCTCTCTCTCTCTGTCCAGGTCTCCCTCTCTCTCTGTCCCCTCTCCCCTCTCTCTCTCTGTCCAGATCCCCCTCTCTCTGTCAGTCCCCCTCTCTCTGTCCGTCCCTCTCTCTCTGTCTGTCTCCTCTCTCTGTCTGTTCCCTCTCTCTCTCTGTCAGTCCCTCTCTCTCTGTCCGTCCCCCTCTCTCTCTGTCCGTCCCCCTCTCTCTCTCTGTCAGTCCCCCTCTCTCTCTGTCAAGTCCCCCTCTCTCTCTCTCTGTCCCCCTGTCTCTCTCTCTGTCGCTGTATAAAGTCCCCTCTCTCTCTGTATGTCCCCTCTCTCTCTGTCCAGTCCCCCTCTCTCTCCTCTGCTTCCCCCTCTCTCTCTGTCCGTCCCTCTCTCTCTGTCCGTCCCTCTCTCTCTGTCCGTCCCTCTCTCTCTGTCCCCTCTCTCTCTGTCCGTCCAGTCTCTCTCTCTGTCAGTCCCTCTCTCTCTGTCAGGTCCCTCTCTCTCTGTCAGGTCCCTCTCTCTCTCTCTCCTCCGTCCCTTATATCTCTCTCTGTCCGTCCCTCTCTCTCTCTATATCCGTCCCCCTCTCTCTCTCTGTCATCCTCTCTCTGTCCGTCCCTCTCTATCTCTGTCCAGTCCCTCTCTCTCTCTCTGTCCATCCCTCTCTCTCTGTCCAGAGTCCCCTCTCTCTCTCTCTGTCCAAGATCCCTCTCTCTCTCTGTCCGTCCCTCTCTCTGTCCAGTCCCTCTCTCTCTCTGTCAGAGTCCCTCTCTCTCTCTGTCTGTCTCTCTCTCTGTCTCTGTCCCCCTCTCTCTCTCTCTCTCTCTGTCCAGTCCCTCTCTCTCTGTCTGTCCCTCTCTCTCTCTCTGTCAGGTCCCCCTCTCTCTCTGTCATGTCCCTCTCTCTCTCTGTCCAGGTCCCCTCTCTCTCTGTCAGGTCCCTCTCTCTCTGTCCGTCCCTCTCTCTCCGTCCGTCCCTCTCTCTCTAGTCAGTTCCTCTCTCTCTGTCCGTCCGTCTCATCTCTCTCTGTCCGTCCCTCCCTCTCTCCCTCTCTCTATATCCCTCTCTCTGTCCGTCTCTCTCTCTCTCTGTAAAGTCCCTATATATATCTGTCAGTAAGATTATATATATATATATCTATGTAATAGTCCTTCCTATCTCTCTGTCCGTCCCTCTATATATGTCAGGTATATATCTCTCTATATCTCTCTGTCCCGTCCCTCTCTCTCTGTCTGTCTCTATCCCTATCTCTCTGTCCGTCTCTCTCTCTCTCTCTGTCCGTCTCTCTCTCTCTCTCTGTCATCTCTCTCTCTGATAAGTCTCCTCTCTCTCTGTCAGATCCCTCTCTCTCTCTCTGTCCGTCCCTCTCTCTGTCTCTCTGTCCTCTCTCTCTCTGTCCATCCTCTCTCTCTGTCCGTCCGTCTCTCTCTCTCTCTGTCCGTCCCTCTCTCTCTCTAAGTCCCTCTCTCTCTATGTAAATCCCTCTCTCTCTGTCCGTCCCTCTCTCTCTCTCTCTCTGTCCCTCTCTCTCTCTATCTATATATGTCCGTCCCTCTCTCTCTGTATATCCCTCTCTCTCTGTATCTATATATATATGATAAGATCCCTATATCTCTCTGTCCGTATATATATAAGATAAGATATATATATATATATATATATATATCTCTCTATATATATAAGATATATATATATATAAGATATATATATATATATATGATAAGATATATATATATATATATATATAGATATATGATAAGATATATATATATATATATATATATATATATATATATGATAAGATATATATATATATATATATATGATAAGATATATATATATATATATATATAAGATATATATATATATATATATATATATATATATATATATATATATATGATAATATATATATATATATATATATGATAAGATATATATATATATATATATATATATATAAGATTATATATATATATATATATAAGATATATATATATATATATGATAAGATATATATATATATATATATATATATATATATATAATATATATATATATATATATATATATATATATATATATATATATATATATATATATGATAAGATATATATATATATATATAAGATATATATATATATATATATATATATATATATATGATAAGATATATATATATATATGATAAGATATATATATATATATATATAAGATAAGATATATATATATATATATATATATATATATATATATAAGATATATATATATATATATATAGATATATATATATATATATAAGATATATATATATATATATATATATATATATATATATATATATATATATATATATATAAGATATATATATATATATATATATGATAAGATTATATATATATATATATATATATATATATATATATGATAAGATAT
>NW_024604479.1:0-3358 GCF_018296145.1 Oncorhynchus tshawytscha | reverse complement strand
ATTAACTTCTCTAGGTATGGGACATCTGGCCATCTGGCCAACATCCAGTGAGGTTGCAGAGCACCAAATTCAATTACAGAAATGCTCATTCTAGAAATTCAGAAATCAAAACCTATTTTACATAGGTTTAAAGATTAACTTGTTAAACCAACCACAACCACTTTTCGGCGAAAGTATACCTAGCCCAGAACATACCTAGCCCAGAACATAGCCCAGTTGACAAATTATTACAAACAGTAACCAGCCAAGCAGAAGCATTACAAAACTCAGAAATAGAGATAAAATTAATCCCTTACCTTTGATGATCTTCATATGGTGGCAATCAGAAGACATTCATTTACTCAATAAATGTTCCTTTTGTTCAATGATGTCTCTTTATATCCAAAAACCTCCGTTTTGTTAGCGTGTTTTCTTCAGTAATCCACAGGCATAAACTCAGTCAAAACAATCAGACAAAAAAATCCAAATTGTATCCGTAAAGTTCATAGAAACATGTCAAACGATGTCTATATTCAATCCTCAGGTTGTTTTTTAGCCTAAATGATCTCTAATATTTCAACCGGACAATAACGTTGTCAATATAAAAGGTAAACAAGAAATGCACATGCGCCTGAAAAACGCTGGGTCCACTGGTTCAGACTGGTCTTACTCCCTCATTTATAAGAATACAAGCCTGAAACGATTTCTAAAGACTGTTGACATCTAATGGAAGGCATAGGAACTGCAAAACGGAGTCCTAAGTCAATGGATACTGTAATGGCATTGAATAGAAAACTACAAAACCACAAAAAAAACGACTTCCTGAATGGATTTGTCTTCGCCTGCTAAATCAGTTCTGTTATACTCACAGACACTATTGTAACAGTTTTGGAAACATTAGAGTGTTTTCTATCCAAATATACCAGTTATATGCATATCATATCTTCTGGGCCCGAGTAGCAGGCCATTTAATTTGGGCATGCTTTTCATCCAAAATTCCAATACTGCCCCCTACCCTAGAGAGGTCAATGAAGCCGGTGACTGATGTGGTGAACTCCACAAAAACATCGGATGAATCCCGCAACATATTTCAGTCTGTGCTAGAGAAACAGTCCTGTCGCCTAGCAACAGCTTCATCGGACCACTTCTGAATTGAGTGTGTCACTGGTACTTCCTGTTTGAGTTCTTGCTTGTAAGCAGGAATCAAGAGGATAGAGTTATGGTCAGATTTACCAAATGGAGGGCGAGGGAGAGTTTTGTATACATCTCTGTGCGTTGAGTAATCTAGAGTCCCCCCTTGTTGCACAGGTGACATGCTGGTGGAAATTAGGACATGCTGGTAGAAATCAGGTTTAAAAGATTTCGGTTTTCCTGTATTAAAAAAATCACCGGCCACTAGGAGTGCTGCCTCTGGATGAGCATTTTCTAAATATCTCATTGAGTACCAGCATCTGCTTTTGGTGATAAATAGACAGCCATGAAAATATAGATGAAAATTCTCTCTATAGTATGGTCTACAGCTTATCATGAGGTATTCCAACTCGGGTGAGCAGAACATCCAGACTTCCTTAATATTAGAGATTGCGCACCAGCTGTTGTTAGCAAAGAGACACACCCCCCACCCTTGAGTTTAGGAGATGCTTCCGTTCTGTCCTGCCGATGCAAAAGCTTCAAAGCTATCCCTAATAGTGGGCCTGTGTTTACTTCCTGGAAAAGACTCATTCATTGCATTCAAAACACATTCAAATACACATCACTTTTATTAAATAATTCCCTATTTCTTCTCAAATAATTTGTATATCACCTTGTGGAATAGAAGAAACTGGAACTTCTGGCCCAGGGCGCCCCCAGACAGAGATGGCCGCTGGCTGGTGTGTTTTACGGACATATTCAATCTCTCCTATCCCCGTCGTTCCCCACATAGGAAACTATGCTAGTTTTTACAGATTCGTTTTTTTCACCGCCTGGTACGTGTTATTTCTTACATGCTTTTTTTTTTAGTACCCCAGGTCATCTTAGGTTTCTTTACATACAGCCGACAAGAACTACTGAATATAAGATCAGCGTCAACTCACCATCAGTACGACCAAGAATATGTTTTTCGCGGCGGATCCTGAGTTCTGCCTTACAACCAGTGTAACCGAGTGGATTACATGCAGCGACCAAAAAAAAACGACTCAGAAAAAGAGGGAAACGAGCGGTCTTCTGGTCAGACTCCGGAGACTGGCACATCGTGCACCACTCCCCAGCATTCTTCTTGCCAATGTCCAGTCTCTTGACAACAAGGTTGATGAAATCCGAGCAAGGGTAGCATTCCAGAGGGACATCAGAGACTGTAACGTTCTCTGCTTCACGGAAACATGGCTCACTGGAGACGCAATCCGAAACGGTGCAGCCAGCGGGTTTCTCCACGCATCGCGCCGACAGAAACAAACATCTCTCTGGTAAGAAGACGGGCGGGGGCGTATGCCTTATGGCCAACGTGACATGGTGTGATGAAGGAAACATACAGGAACTCAAATCCTTCTGTTCACCTGATTTAGAATTCCTCACAATCAAATGTAGACCGCATTATCTACCAAGAGAATTATCTTCGATTATAATCACAGCCGTATATATCCCCCAAGCAGACACATCGATGGCTCTGAAACGAGACTTTATTTAACTCTCTGCAAACTGGAACGATTTATCCGGGCTGCATTCATTGTAGCTGGGGATTTTAACAAGGCTAATCTGAAAACAAGACTCCCTAAATTTTATCAGCATATTGATTGCGCAACCAGGTGGAAAGACCCTGGATCATTGTTACTCTAATTCCAAGGACGCATATAGCCCTGCCCGCCCCCTTCGGAAAAGCTGACCACGACTCCATTTTGTTGATCCCTGCCTACAGACAGAAACTAAAACAAGAAGCTCCCACGCTGAGGTCTGTCAACGCTGGTCCGACCAAGCTGACTCCACACTCCAAGACTGCTTCCATCACGTGGACTGGGAGATGTTTCGTATTACGTCAGACAACAGCATTGACGAATACGCTGATACGGTGTGCGAGTTCATTAGAACGTGCGTTGAAGATGTCGTTCCCCATAGCAACGATTAAAACATTCCCTAACCAGAAACCGTGGATTGATGGCAGCATTCGTGTGAAACTGAAGGCACGAACCACTGCTTTTAATCAGGGCAAGGTGTCTGGTAACATGACTGAATACAAACAGTGCAGCTATTCCCTCCGCAAGGCTATCAAACAAGCTAAGCGCCAGTACAGAGACAAAGTAGAATCTCAATTCAACGGCTCCAGACACAAGAGGTATGTGGCAGGGTCTACAGTCAATCACGGACTACAGGAAGAAACCCAGCCCAGTCTCGGACCAGGATGTCT
>NW_024604478.1:0-3358 GCF_018296145.1 Oncorhynchus tshawytscha | reverse complement strand
TATAATAGAGACAGTAGATCTAGCTGGTCTGTCATAATATAATAGAGACAGTAGATCTAGCTGGTCTGTCATAATATAATAGAGACAGTAGATCTAGCTGGTCTGTCATAATATAATAGAGACAGTAGATCTAGCTGGTCTGTCATATTATAATAGAGACAGTAGATCTAGCTGGTCTGTCATAATATAATAGAGCATAGAGACAGTAGATCTAGCTGGTCTGTCATAATATAATAGAGACAGTAGATCTAGCTGGTCTGTCATAATATAATAGAGACAGTAGATCTAGCTGGTCTGTCATAATATAATAGAGACAGTAGATCTAGCTGGTCTGTCATAATATAAATAGAGACAGTAGATCTAGCTGGTCTGTCATAATATAATAGAGACAGTAGATCTAGCTGGTCTGTCATAATATAATAGAGACAGTAGATCTAGCTGGTCTGTCATAATATAATAGAGACAGTAGATCTAGCTGGTCTGTCATATTATAATAGAGACAGTAGATCTAGCTGGTCTGTCATAATATAATAGAGACAGTAGATCTAGCTGGTCTGTCATAATATAATAGAGACAGTAGATCTAGCTGGTCTGTCATAATATAATAGAGACAGTAGATCTAGCTGGTCTGTCATATTATAATAGAGACAGTAGATCTAGCTGGTCTGTCATAATATAATAGAGACAGTAGATCTAGCTGGTCTGTCATATTATAATAGACACAGTAGATCTAGCTGGTCTGTCATAATTTAATAGAGACAGTAGCTCTAGCTTGTCTGTCAGATTATAATAGAGACAGTTGATCTAGCTGGTCTGTCATAATTTAATAGAGACATAGAGACAGTATATCTAGCTGGTCTGTCAGATTATAATAGAGACAGTTGATCTAGCTGGTCTGTCATAATATAATAGATACATAGAGACAGTAGATCTAGCTGGTCTGTCATAATTTAATAGAGACATAGAGACAGTAGATCAAGCTGGTCTGCCATATTATAATAGAGACAGTAGATCTAGCTGGTCTGTCATAATAAAATAGAGACAGTAGATCTAGCTGGTCTGTCATAATATAATAGAGACAGTAGATCTAGCTGGTCTGTCATAATATAATAGAGACAGTAGATCTAGCTGGTCTGTCATATTATAATAGAGACAGTAGATCTAGCTGGTCTGTCATAATATAATAGAGACAGTAGATCTAGCTGGTCTGTCATAATATAATAGAGACAGTAGATCTAGCTGGTCTGTCATAATAAAATAGAGACAGTGGATCTAGCTGGTCTGTCAGATTATAATAGAGACAGTGGATCTAGCTGGTCTGTCATAATATAATAGATACAGTAGATCTAGCTGGTCTGTCATAATATAATAGAGACAGTAGATCAAGCTGGTCTGTCATATTATAATAGAGACAGTAGATCTAGCTGGTCTGTCATAATAAAATAGAGACAGTAGATCTAGCTGGTCTGTCATAATATAATAGAGACAGTAGATCTAGCTGGTCTGTCATAATATAATAGAGACAGTAGATCTAGCTGGTCTGTCATATTATAATAGAGACAGTAGATCTAGCTGGTCTGTCATAATATAATAGAGACAGTAGATCTAGCTGGTCTGTCATAATATAATAGAGACAGTAGATCTAGCTGGTCTGTCATAATATAAGACATAGAGACAGTAGATCTAGCTGGTCTGTCATATTATAATAGAGACAGTAGATCTAGCTGGTCTGTCATATTATAATAGAGACAGTAGATCTAGCTGGTCTGTCATAATATAATAGAGACAGTAGATCTAGCTGGTCTGTCATATTATAATAGAGACAGTAGATCTAGCTGGTCTGTCATAATATAATAGAGACAGTAGATCTAGCTGGTCTGTCATAATATAATAGAGACAGTAGATCTAGCTGGTCTGTCATAATATAATAGAGACAGTAGATCTAGCTGGTCTGTCATAATATAATAGAGACAGTAGATCTAGCTGGTCTGTCATAATTATAATAGAGACAGTAGATCTAGCTGGTCTGTCATATTATAATAGAGACAGTAGATCTAGCTGGTCTGTCATAATATAATAGAGACAGTAGATCTAGCTGGTCTGTCATAATATAATAGAGACAGTAGATCTAGCTGGTCTGTCATAATATAATAGAGACAGTAGATCTAGCTGGTCTGTCATAATATAATAGAGACATATAATAGAGACAGTGATCTAGCTGGTCTGTCATAATAGAGACAGTAGATCTAGCTGGTCTGTCATATTATAATAGAGACAGTTGATCTAGCTGGTCTGTCATAATATAATAGAGACAGTAGATCTAGCTGGTCTGTCATAATATAATAGAGACATAGAGACAGTAGATCTAGCTGGTCTGTCATAATTATAATAGAGACAGTAGATCTAGCTGGTCTGTCATAATATAATAGAGACAGTAGATCTAGCTGGTCTGTCATAATATAATAGAGACAGTAGATCTAGCTGTTCTGTCAAAATATAATAGAGTCAGTAGATCTAGCTGGTCTGTCATAATATAATAGAGACAGTAGATCTAGCTGGTCTGTCATAATATAATAGAGACAGTAGATCTAGCTGGTCTGTCATAATATAATAGAGACAGTAGATCTAGCTGGTCTGTCATAATATAATAGAGACAGTAGATCTAGCTGGTCTGTCATAATATAATAGAGACAGTGGATCTAGCTGGTCTGTCATAATATAATAGATACAGTAGATCTAGCTGGTCTGTCATAATATAATAGAGACAGTAGATCAAGCTGGTCTGTCATATTATAATAGAGAAAGTAGATCTAGCTGGTCTGTCATAATAAAATAGAGACAGTAGATCTAGCTGGTCTGTCATAATATAACAGAGACAGTAGATCTAGCTGGTCTGTCAAAATATAATAGATACGGTTGATCTAGCTGGTCTGTCATAATATAATAGAGAAAGTAGATCTAGCTGGTCTGTCATAATAAAATAGAGACAGTTGATCTAGCTAGTCTGTCATATTATAAAAGAGAAAATAGATCTAGCTGGTCTGACATAATATAATAGAGACAATAGATCTAGCTAGTCTGTCATAATATAATAGAGACAGTAGATCTAGCTGGTCTGTCATATTATAATAGAGACAGTAGATCTAGCTGGTCTGTCATAATATAATAGAGACATAGAGACATTAGATCTAGCTGGTCTGTCATAATTTAATAGAGACATCGAGACAGTAGATCTAGCTGGTCTGTCATATTATAATAGAGACAGTAGATCTAGCTGGTCTGTCATAATTTCATAGAGACAGTAGATGTAGCTGGTCAGTCATAATATCATAGAGACAGTTGACCTAGCTGGTCTGTC
>NW_024604477.1:0-3352 GCF_018296145.1 Oncorhynchus tshawytscha | reverse complement strand
GTGCTCATTTCTGTATTTCCATGTTGCAACTTGCTGAAAACTATCTACAATGTTAAGTTCATCTCAAATAAACAGCACAGCAAAAATTGGACATCCAGAGTGCAACAAACATGATTTAGAGCTTGTTTATGGAAAAGTGCTTATTTCTGTATTTCCATGTTGCAACTTGCTGAAAACTGTCTACAATGTTCAGTTCATCTCAAATAGACAGCACAGCAAAAATTGGACATCCAGAGTGCAAACAAACATGATTTAGAGCTTGTTTATGGAAAAGTGCTTATTTCTGTATTTCCATGTTGCAACTTGCTGAAAACTATCTGCAATGTTCAGTTCATCTCAAATAGACAGCACAGCAAAAATTGGACATCCAGAGTGCAACAAACATGAATTTAGAGCTTGTTTATGGAAAAGTGCTTATTTCTGTATTTCCATGTTGCAACTTGCTGAAAACTATCTACAATGTTAAGTTCATCTCAAATAAACAGCACAGCAAAAATTGGACATCCAGAGTGCAACAAACATGATTTAGAGCTTGTTTATGGAAAAGTGCTTATTTCTGTATTTCCATGTTGCAACTTGCTGAAAACTATCTGCAATGTTCAGTTCATCTCAAATAGACAGCACAGCAAAAATTGGACATCCAGAGTGCAACAAACATGAATTTAGAGCTTGTTTATGGAAAAGTGCTTATTTCTGTATTTCCATGTTGCAACTTGCTGAAAACTGTCTACAATGTTCAGTTCATCTCAAATAGACAGCACAGCAAAAATTGGACATCCAGAGTGCAAACAAACATGATTTAGAGCTTGTTTATGGAAAAGTGCTTATTTCTGTATTTCCATGTTGCAACTTGCTGAAAACTATCTGCAATGTTCAGTTCATCTCAAATAGACAGCACAGCAAAAATTGGACATCCAGAGTGCAACAAACATGATTTAGAGCTTGTTTATGGAAAAGTGCTTATTTCTGTATTTCCATGTTGCAACTTGCTGAAAACTATCTACAATGTTCAGTTCATCTCAAATAAACAGCACAGCAAAAATTGGACATCCAGAGTGCAACAAACATGATTTAGAGCTTGTTTATGGAAAAGTGCTTATTTCTGTATTTCCATGTTGCAACTTGCTGAAAACTATCTACAATGTTCAGTTCATCTCAAATAGACAGCACAGCAAAAATTGGACATCCAGAGTGCAACAAACATGATTTAGAGCTTGTTTATGGAAAAGTGCTTATTTCTGTATTTCCATGTTGCAACTTGCTGAAAACTATCTACAATGTTCAGTTCATCTCAAATAGACAGCACAGCAAAAATTGGACATCCAGAGTGCAACAAACATGATTTAGAGCTTGTTTATGGAAAAGTGCTTATTTCTGTATTGTTGCAACTTGCTGAAAACTCCATGTTGCAACTTGCTGAAAACTATCTACAATGTTCAGTTCATCTCAAATAGACAGCACAGCAAAAATTGGACATCCAGAGTGCAACAAACATGAATTTAGAGCTTGTTTATGGAAAAGTGCTTATTTCTGTATTTCCATGTTGCAACTTGCTGAAAACTATCTACAATGTTAAGTTCATCTCAAATAAACAGCACAGCAAAAATTGGACATCCAGAGTGCAACAAACATGATTTAGAGCTTGTTTATGGAAAAGTGCTTATTTCTGTATTTCCATGTTGCAACTTGCTGAAAACTATCTGCAATGTTCAGTTCATCTCAAATAGACAGCACAGCAAAAATTGGACATCCAGAGTGCAACAAACATGAATTTAGAGCTTGTTTATGGAAAAGTGCTTATTTCTGTATTTCCATGTTGCAACTTGCTGAAAACTGTCTACAATGTTCAGTTCATCTCAAATAGACAGCACAGCAAAAATTGGACATCCAGAGTGAACAAACATGATTTAGAGCTTGTTTATGGAAAAGTGCTTATTTCTGTATTTCCATGTTGCAACTTGCTGAAAACTATCTGCAATGTTCAGTTCATCTCAAATAGACAGCACAGCAAAAATTGGACATCCAGAGTGCATCAAACATGATTTAGAGCTTGTTTATGGAAAAGTGCTTATTTCTGTATTTCCATGTTGCAACTTGCTGAAAACTATCTACAATGTTCAGTTCATCTCAAATAAACAGCACAGCTAAAATTGGACATCCAGAGTGCAACAAACATGATTTAGAGCTTGTTTATGGAAAAGTGCTTATTTCTGTATTTCCATGTTGCAACTTGCTGAAAACTGTCTACAATGTTCATTTCATCTCAAATAGACAGCACAGCTAAAATTGGACATCCAGAGTGCAACAAACATGATTTAGAGCTTGTTTATGGAAAAGTGCTTATTTCTGTATTTCCATGTTGCAACCTGCTGAAAACTATCTACAATGTTCAGTTCATCTCAAATAGACAGCACAGCAAAAACATTGGACATCCAGAGTGCAACAAACATGATTTAGAGCTTGTTTATGGAAAAGTGCTTATTTCTGTATTTCCATGTTGCAACCTGCTGAAAACTATCTACAATGTTCAGTTCATCTCAAATAGACAGCACAGCAAAATTGGACATCCAGAGTGCAACAAACATGATTTAGAGCTTGTTCATGGAAAGTGCTTATTTCTGCATTTCAATGTTGCAACTTACTGAAAACAGTTTGCAGTGTTTTCATAACATCTCGAATAAACATAACAAAAACATTTTTTTTGTCCAGAGTGCGTCAAACTTGAATTAGAGCTTGTTTATGGAAAAGTGCTTATTTCTGTATTTCCATGTTGCAACTTGCTGAAAACTATCTGCAATGTTCAGTTCATCTCAAATAGACAGCACAGCAAAAATTGGACATCCAGAGTGCAACAAACATGATTTAGAGCTTGTTTATGGAAAAGTGCTTATTTCTGTATTTCCATGTTGCAACTTGCTGAAAACTATCTGCAATGTTCAGTTCATCTCAAATAGACAGCACAGCAAAAATTGGACATCCAGAGTGCAACAAACATGATTTAGAGCTTGTTTATGGAAAAGTGCTTATTTCTGTATTTCCATGTTGCAACTTGCTGAAAACTATCTGCAATGTTCAGTTCATCTCAAATAAACAGCACAGCAAAAATTGGACATCCAGAGTGCAACAAACATGAATTTAGAGCTTGTTTATGGAAAAGTGCTTATTTCTGTATTTCCATGTTGCAACTTGCTGAAAACTATCTACAATGTTCAGTTCATCTCAAATAGACAGCACAGCAAAAATTGGACATCCAGAGTGCAACAAACATGAATTTAGAGCTTGTTTATGGAAAAGTGCTTATTTCTGTATTTCCATGTTGCAACTTGCTGAAAACTATCTACAATGTTCAGTT
>NW_024604476.1:0-3352 GCF_018296145.1 Oncorhynchus tshawytscha | reverse complement strand
TCAAATCAAATCAAATCAAATTTTATTTGTCACATACACATGGTTAGCAGATGTTAATGCGAGTGTAGCGAAATGGTTGTGCTTCTAGTTCCAACAATGCAGTAATAACCAACAAGTAATCTAACTAACAATTCCAAAACTACTGTCTTATACACAGTGTAGGGGGATAAAGAATATGTACATAAGGATATGAATGAGTGATGGTACAGAGCAGCATAGGCAAGATACAGTAGATGATATTGAGTACAGTATATACATAGAGATGAGTATGTAAACAAAGTGGCATAGTTAAAGTGGCTAGTGTTACATGTATTACATGGATGCAGTCGATGATATAGAGTACAGTATATACGTATATATGAGATGAATAATGTAGTAAACATTATATAAGGTAGCATTGTTTAAAGTGGCTAGTGATATATTTACATCATTTCCCATCAATTCCATATTAAAGTGGCTGGAGTTGAGTCAGTGTCAATGTGTTGGCAGCAGCCACTCAATGTTAGTGGTGGCTGTTTAACAGTCTGATGGCCTCTGAGATGAAGTTTTTCAGTCTCTCGGTCCCAGCTTTGATGCACCTGTACTGGACCTCGCTTCTGGATGGCAGAATTGGAACAGGCAGTGGCTCGGTGGCTGATGTCCTTGATGATCTTTATGCGCCTTCCTGTAACATTGGGTAGTGTAGTGTCCAGAGGCAGGTGTTTGCCCCGGTGATGCGTTGTGCAGACTTCACTGCCCTCTGGAGCCTTACGGTTGAGGGCGGAGCAGTTGCCGTACAGGCGGTGACACAGCCCGCCAGGATGCTCTGACAGTGCATCTGTAGAAGTTTGTGAGTGCGGACAAGCCGGGTTTCTTCAGCCTCCTGAGGGTGAAGAGGCGCTGCGCCTTCTTCACGATGCTGTCTGTGTGAGTGGACCAATTCAGTTTGTCTGTGATGTGTATGCAGGAGGAACTTAAAAAACTTGCTACCCCTCCACTACTGTTCCCATCGGATGTGGGATAGGGGGTGTTCCCCTCTTGCTGTTTCAGTTTCCACAATCATCTCCTTAGTTTTGTTGACGTTGAGTGTGAGGGTTGGCCTGGACACACTCCGAGCCCCTCACCTCACTCCCTGTAGGCGTCTGCCGTGGGTGTTGGTAATCAAGCCCACCACTGTTGTGTCGTCCAAACTTGATGATTGAGTTGGGGCGTGCGTGGCCGCAGTCGCAAGAACAGGGAGTACAGAGAGGGCTTGGAACGCACCCTTGTGGGGCCCCAGTGAGGATCAGCAGGGAGGGAATGTTGCCTACCCTCACCACCTGGGGCGGCCCATCAGGAAGTCCAGTACCCAGTTGCACAGGGCGGGGTCGAGACCCAGGGTCTCGAGTTTGATGACGAGCTTGAGGGTACTATGGTGTTGAATGCCAGTTTGTAGTCGATGAACAGCATTCTCACATAGGTATTCCTCTTGTCCAGATGGGTTGGGCAGTGTGCAGTGTGGATTTGAGATTACATCGCCTGTGGACCTATTTGGGCGGTGCAAATTGGAGTGGGTCTAGGGTGTCAGGTAGGGGTGGGAGGTGATATGGTCCTTGACTAGTCTCTCAAAGCACTTCATGATGACGGATGATGGGAGTGCTCACGGGCGGTAGCTGTTTAGCTCAGTTACCTTGCTTTCTTGGGAACAGGAAACAATGGTGGCCTTGAAGCATGTGGGAACAGCAGACTGGTATAGGGATTGATTGAATATGTCCAGAAACACACTGGCCAGCTGGTCTGCGCATGCTCTGAGGGCGGGCTGGGATGCCATCTGGGCCTGCAGCCTTGCGAGTGCACGTTTAAATGTCTTGCTTACTCACCTCGGCTGCAGTGAAGGAGAGACCGTATGTTTTCATTGCAGGCCGTGTCAGTGGCACTGTATTGTCCTCAAAGCGGGCAAAAAAGTTATTTAGTCTGCCTGGGAGCAAGACATCCTGGTCCGTGACTGGGCTGGATTTCTTCCTGTAGTCCGTGATTGACTGTAGACCCTGCCACATGCCTCTTGTGTCTGAGCCGTTGAATTGAGATTCTACTTTGTCTCTGTACTGACGCTTAGCTTGTTTAATAGCCTTGCGGAGGGGAATAAGCTGCACTGTTTGTATTCAGTCATGTCACCAGACACCTTGCCCTGATTAAAAGCAGTGGTTCGCGCTTTCAGTTTCACACGAATGCTGCCATCAATCCACGGTTTCTGGTTAGGGAATGTTTTAATCGTTGCTATGGGAACGACATCTTCAACGCACGTTCTAATGAACTCGCACACCTAATCAGCGTATTCGTCAATGTTGTTGTCTGACGCACTACGAAACATCTCCCAGTCCACGTGATGGAAGCAGTCTTGGAGTGTGGAGTCAGCTTGGTCAGACCAGCGTTGAACAGACCTCAGCGTGTTAGCTTCTTGTTTTAGTTTCTGTCTGTAGGCAGGGATCAACAAAATGGAGTCGTGGTCAGCTTTTCCGAACGGGGGGCGGGGCAGGGCCTTATATGCGTCGCGGAAGTTAGAGTAACAATGATCCAAGGTCTTTCCACCCCTGGTTGCGCAATCGATATGCTGATCAAATTTGGGGAGTCTTGTTTTCAGATTAGCCTTGTTAAAATCCCCAGCTACAATGAATGCAGCCTCCGGATAAATCGTTTCCAGTTTGCAGAGAGTTAAATAAAGTTCGTTCAGAGCCATCGATGTGTCTGCTTGGGGGGGATATATACGGCTGTGATTATAATCGAAGAGAATTCTCTTGGTACATAATGCGGTCTACATTTGATTGTGAGGAATTCTAAATCAGGTGAACAGAAGGATTTGAGTTCCCTGTGGCGTTTCTTTCATCACACCATGTCACGTTAGTCATAAGGCATACGCCCCCGCCCCTCTTCTTACCAGAAAGATGTTTGTTTCTGTCGGCGCGATGCGTGGAGAAACCCGTTGGCTGCACCACCTCGGATAGCGTCTCTCCAGTGAGCCATGTTTCCGTGAAGCATAGAACGTTACAGTCTCTGATGTCCCTCTGGAATGCTACCCTTGCTCGGATTTCATCAACCTTGTTGTCAAGAGACTGGACGTTGGCGAGAAGAATGCTAGGGAGTGGTGCACGGTGTGCCCGTCTCCGGAGTCTGACCAGAAGACCGCCTCGTTTCCCTCTTTTTCTGAGTCGTTTTGGGTCGCTGCATGGAATCCACTCCGTTGTCCTGTTTGTAAGGCAGAACACAGGATCCGCGTCGCGAAACATATTCTTTGGTCGTACTGATGGTGAGTTGACGCTGATCTTATATTCAGTAGTTCTTCTCGACTGTATGTAATGAAACCTAAGATGACCTGGGGTACTGATGTAAGAAATAA
>NW_024604475.1:0-3345 GCF_018296145.1 Oncorhynchus tshawytscha | reverse complement strand
CCACAGGACATTCCCCCACAGGACATTCCCCCACAGGACATTCCCCACAGGACATTCCCCACAGGACATTCCCTCACAGGACATTCCCCACAGGACATTCCCCACAGGACATTCCCCACAGGACATTCCCCACAGGACATTCCCCACAGGACATTCCCACACAGGACATTCCCCACAGGACATTCCCACAGGACATTCCCCCACAGGACATTCCCCACAGGACATTCCCACACAGGACATTCCCACAGGACATCCCCACAGGACATTCCCACAGGACATTCCCACAGGTTATTCCCCACAGGAGGCATTCCCCACAGGACATTCCCCACAGGTTATTCCCACAGGACATTCCCCACAGGACATTCCCACAAGGTCATTCCCACAGGACATTCCCACAGGACATTTACGGGACATTCCCCACAGGACATTCCCCACAGGACATTCCCCACAGGTCAGTCCCACACGGGACATTCCCCACAGGACATTCCCCACAGGACATTCCCCACAGGTCAGTCCCCACAGGTCATTCCCCACAGGACATTCCCACAGGACTGTTTCCCCCACAGGTCAGTCCCACGGGACATTCCCCACAGGACATTCCCACGGGACATTCCCACAGGTCATTCCACACAGGACATTCCCCACAGGACATTCCCCACAGGTCCAGTCCCCCCACAGGACATTCCCACAGGACATTCCCCACAGGACATTCCCCACAGGTCAGTCCCCACAGGACATTCCCCACAGGACATCCCCACAGGACATTCCCCACAGGACATCCCCACAGGACATTCCCCACAGGACATTCCCCACAGGACATTCCCCACAGGACATCCCCCACAGGACATTCCCCACGGACATCCCCCACAGGACATTCCCCACAGACATTCCCCACAGGACATTCCCCCACAGGACATTCCCACAGGACATTCCCCACAGGACATTCCCCACAGGACATCCCCACAGGACATTCCCCACAGGACATTCCCACACAGGACATCCCCCACAGGACATTCCCCACAGGACATTCCCACACAGGACATTCCCCTGAGACATTCCCCACAGGACATTCCCCACAGGTCAGGACATTCCCACACAGGTCATTCCCACACAGGACATTCCCCACAGGACAGTCCCACGGGACATTCCCACACAGGTCATTCCACACAGGACATTCCACACAGGTCATTCTCACACAGGGATATTTCCCTATTCCCCACGGGACATTCCCACACAGGACATTCCCACAGGAAATTCACACAGGACATTCCCACACAGGACATTCCCCACAGGACATTCCCCACAGGACATTCCCACACAGGACATTCCCCACAGGACATTCCCACACAGGACATTCCCCACAGGACATTCCCACACAGGACATTCCCCACAGGACATTCCCCCACAGGACATTCCCCCACAGGACATTCCCCCACAGGACATTCCCCACAGGACATTCCCACACAGGACATTCCCACACAGGACATTCCCCCACAGGGACATTCCCCACAGGACATTCCCCCACAGGACATTCCCCCACAGGACATTCCCCCACAGGACATTCCCACACAGGACATTCCCCACAGGTCATTCCCCCACAGGACATTCCCCCACAGGACATTCCCCACAGGATATTCCCCACAGGACATTCCCCCACAGGACATTCCCCACAGGTCATTCCCCCACAGGACATTCCCACACAGGACATTCCCCACAGGACATTCCCCACAGGACATTCCCCCAGAGGAGATTCCCCACAGGTCAGTCCCACACGGGACATTCCCCCACAGGGACATTCCCCACAGGACATTCCCCACAGGTCAGTCCCCCACAGGTCATTCCCCCACAGGACATTCCCCACAGGACATTCCCCACAGGTCAGTCCCCCACAGGACATTCCCCACAGGACATTCCCCCACAGGACATTCCCCACAGGACATTCCCACACAGGACATTCCCCACAGGACATTCCCCCACAGGTCAGTCCCCCACAGGACATTCCCCACAGGACATTCCCCCACAGGACATTCCCCCACAGGACATTCCCCCACAGGACATTCCCCACAGGACATTCCCCCACAGGACATTCCCCCACAGGACATTCCCCCACAGGACATTCCCCCACAGGACATTCCCCCACAGGACATTCCCCACAGGACATTCCCCACAGGACATTCCCACACAGGACATTCCCCACAGGACATTCCCCCACAGGACATTCCCCACAGGACATTCCCCACAGGACATTCCCCCACAGGACATTCCCCCACAGGTCAGTCCCACACGGGACATTCCCCCACAGGACATTCCCCACAGGACATTCCCACACAGGACATTCCCACACAGGACATTCCCCCACAGGACATTCCCCACAGGACATTCCCACACAGGACATTCCCCCACAGGACATTCCCACACAGGACATTCCCCACAGGACATTCCCCCACAGGACATTCCCCCACAGGACATTCCCCACACAGGACATTCCCCACAGGACATTCCCCACAGGACATTCCCACACAGGACATTCCCACACAGGACATTCCCCCACAGGACATTCCCCCACAGGACATTCCCCCACAGGACATTCCCCCACAGGACATTCCCCCACAGGACATTCCCCACAGGACATTCCCCCACAGGACATTCCCCCACAGGACATTCCCCCACAGGACATTCCCCCACAGGACATTCCCCCACAGGGACATTCCCCACAGGACATTCCCCACAGGACATTCCCCACAGGACATTCCCCACAGGACATTCCCCCACAGGACATTCCCACACAGGACATTCCCCACAGGACATTCCCCACAGGACATTCCCCCACAGGACATTCCCACACAGGACATTCCCCACAGGACATTCCCACACAGGACATTCCCCCACAGGACATTCCCCACAGGACATTCCCACACAGGACATTCCCCCACAGGACATTCCCCCACAGGACATTCCCCACAGGACATTCCCCCACAGGACATTCCCCACAGGACATTCCCCACAGGACATTCCCCCACAGGACATTCCCCACAGGACATTCCCCACAGGACATTCCCCACAGGACATTCCCCCACAGGACATTCCCCACAGGACATTCCCCACAGGTCATTCCCACACAGGACATTCCCACACAGGACATTCCCCACAGGACATTCCCCACAGGACATTCCCCACAGGACATTCCCCACAGGACATTCCCACACAGGACATTCCCCACAGGACATTCCCCACAGGGACATTCCCCACAGGACATTCCCCACAGGACATTCCCCCACAGGACATTCCCCACAGGACATTCCCCACAGGACATTCCCCACAGGACATTCCCACACAGGACATTCC
>NW_024604474.1:0-3345 GCF_018296145.1 Oncorhynchus tshawytscha | reverse complement strand
GGGGTGAATGACAGAGGGGAGAGAGAGGGTGAATGACAGAGGGAGAGAGAGGGTGAATGACAGAGGGAGAGAGAGAGGATGAATGATAGAGGGAGAGAGAGAGAGTGAAACGATCAGAGGAGATATGAATGACAGAGATATATAGGTGAATGACAGAGTGAGAGAGAGGGTGAATGACAGAGGGAAGAGAGGGTGAATGATAAAGAGGAGAGAGAGAGTGAATGACAGTGAGAGAGAGGGTGAATGCGAGGAAGAGAGAGGGTGAATGACAGAGGGAGAGAGAGGGTAATGAAAGAGGAGCAGAAAGAGGTGAATGACAGAGGGGAGAGAGGGTGAATGACTGAGGGAGAGAGAGGGGGTGAATGACAGAGGGGGAGAGAGGGTGAATGACAGAGGGGGAGAGAGGGGTGAATGACAGAGGGGGAGAGGGTGAATGATAGATGGAGAGAGAGGGGAATGACAGAGGGGAGAGAGGAGTGGTGAAATGACAGAGAGGAAGAGATATGTGAATGACAGAGGGGAGATGACGCAGGTGAACGACAGATGATAGAGAGAGGGTGAATGACAGAGGGAGAGAGAGGGTGAATGACAGATGGGAGAGAGAGTGAATGACAGAGGGAGAGAGAGGGTGAATGACAGAGGGAGAGAGAGGGTGAATGACAGAGGGGAGAGAGGGGTGAATGACAGAGGGAGAGAGGGTGAATGACAGAGGGGAGAGAGGGTGAATGACAGAGGGAGAGAGAGGGTGAATGATAGAGGGGAGAGAGAGGGTGAATGACAGAGGGAGAGAGAGGGTGAATGACAGAGGGAGAGAGAGGGTGATTGACAGAGGGAGAGAGAGTGTGTGAATGATAGAGGGAGAGAGAGGGTGATTGACAGAGGGAGAGAGAGGGTGAATGATAGAGGGAGAGAGAGAGGGTGAATGACAGAGGGAGAGAGAAAGGGTGAATGACAGAGGGAGAGAGAGGGTGAATGACAGAGGGAGAGAGCGGGTGAATGACTGAGGGAGAGAGAGGGTGAATGATAGAGGGAGAGAGAGGGTGATTGACAGAGGAGAGAGTGCTGAATGATAGAGAGAGAGAGAGGGTGAATGATAGAGGGAGAGAGAGAGGTGATTGACAGAGGGAGAGAGAGGGTGAATGATAGAGGGAGAGAGAGGGTGAATGACAGAGGGGGAGAGAAAGGGCAATGACAGAGGGAGAGAGAGTGCAGAATGCACAGAGGGAGAGAGAGGGAGAATGGATAGAGGGAGAATATATGGCGAAACCACAGATGTATATATATATTGAATGACAGAGGAGATATGAATGGATAGAGGGGAGTGAGAGAGGAATGACAGAGGAAGAGAGAGGGGGAATGATAGAGGGAGAGAGTGGTGACTGGACAGAGGTGGAGAGAGGCGAATGACAGAAGAGATAGAGTGGAGAACGACAAGAGTGGTATATTGTTTAAGAAACGATCAAGAGGAGAGAGGTGAATGACAGAGGGAGAGAGCGGTGAATGTGACTGGAGGGGAGAGAGGGTGAATGATAGAGGGCAGAGGGTGATTGACAGATGAGAGAGAGGTGAATGATAGAGGGAGAGAGAGAGGAGGAGAGAGGTGAATGATAGAGGGAGAGAGAAAGGGTGAATGACAGAGGGAGAGAGCAGGAATGACAGAGGGAGAGAGAGTAGAAGACAGAGGGAGAGAGCGGGTGAATGACTGAGGAGAGAGAGGTGAATGATGAGGAGATATATTTGAAAACAGATAGACAGATATGAACGATAGAAATATATATGAATGACAGATATATATAGGCTATGAACTACAAGAGGAGAGAGAGGGTGAATGACAGAGGGAGAGAGGGTGAATGATAGAGGAGAACCATCGTGAATGACAGAGGGAGAGAGAGGTGAATGACAAATGGGAGAGAGGGTGAACGATGAGGGAGAGAGAGGGTGAATGACAGAGGGAGAGAGAGAGGTGAACGACAGATGGAGGAGAGGGTGAATGATAGAGGGGGGAGAGAGAGGGGGAATGACAGATGGAGAGAGTGGGGTGAACGATCAAAACGGGGATATATATGAATGACAGAGGAGAGAGAGGGTGAATGATAGAGGATATATGAAATCTACAGAGGAGAGAGAGTGTAATGATAGAGGGAGAGAGAGAGGGTGAATGACAGAGTGAGAGAGAGAGGGTGAATGACAGAGGAAGAGAGAGTGGTGAAAATCAAAGATATATATATATAAGAACGATTAAAAGATGAATGTCAGATGGGGAAGAGAGAGGGTGAATGATAGAGGAGAGAGAGAGGGTGCATGAAAGAGGGAGAGAGAGAGGGTGAATGACAGAGGGAGAGAGAGGGTGAATGACAGAGGGATAGAGAGGGGGTGAAATTATCAAAGGGAGAGAGGGTGAACGACAGAGGAGAGAGGGCGGAACGATCAAGACCCGAGAGAGAGGGTGAATGACAGAGGGGGAGAGAGAGGGTGAAGGACAGAGGGGGAGAGAGGGTGTATGATGAGGGGGAGAGAGGTGGAATGACAGATGGAGAGAGAGGGTGAATGATAGAGGGAGAGAGAGGGAGAATGATAGAGGGAGAGAGAGAGTGTGAATGAAGAGGAGAGAGGAACGACAAAGTGAATGACAGACGGGATAGGTGAATGATTGAGGGAAGAGAGAGGGTGAATGACAAGGGAGAGGAGAGACAGAGTGCTATGAATGACAGAGGGAGAGTGAGAACGAAAGGAGAGAGAGAGGTGAATGATAGAGGGAGAGAGAGGGTGATTGATCAGAGTGGAGAGAGAGGGTGAATGACAGAGGGAGAGATAGAGGGTGAATGACAGATGGAGAGAGAAATGGGTGAATGACAGAGGGAGAGAGGGTGAATGACAGAGGGGAGAGAGGGTGAATGATAGAGGAGAGAGAGTAATGACAGAAGAGATGAATGACAGAGAGAGAGAGAGGATGAAACGACAGAGGGAGAGGGGTGAAATAGAGGGAGAGAGAGAGGGTGAACACAGAGGGAGAGAGAGAAAGCAGAATGAGATCAGGGAGAATGAGAGGGAGAGAATGGACAGAGGGAGGAGAGAGAGGATTGAATGACAGAGGGAGAGAGAGGGGGTGGAATGACAGAGGTGAGGAGAGATAGGGTGAATGATAGAGGGAGAGAGAGGGTGAATGATAGAGGGGAGAGAGAGGGTGAATGACAGAGGGAGAGAGAGAGGGTGAATGACAGAGGGAGAGAGAGGGTGAATGACAGAGGGGAGAGAGAGGGTGAATGACAGAGGGAGAGAGAGGGTGAATGACAGAGGGAGAGAGAGGGTGAATGACAGAGGGGGAGAGAGAGGGTGAATGACAGA
>NW_024604473.1:0-3336 GCF_018296145.1 Oncorhynchus tshawytscha | reverse complement strand
TAGTAGAGACATCAAATTAGAATAGAGACAGTAGATCTAGCTGGTCTGTCATAATATAATAGAGACAGTAGATCTATCTGGTCTGTCATAATATTATAGAGACAGTAGATCTAGCTGGTCTGTCAAATTAGAATAGAGACAGTAGATCTAGATGGTCTGTCATAATATAATACAGACAGTATATCTACCTGGTCTGACAGAATATAACAGAGACAGTAGATCTAGCTGGTTTGCCATAATATAATAGAGACAGTAGATGGTGCTGGTCTGTCATAATATAATAGAGACAGTAAATCTAGCTGGTCTGTCATAGTACAATAGAGACAGTAGATCTAGCAGGTCTGTCATAATATAATAGAGACATAGAGACAGTAGATCTAGCTGGTCTGTCATAATATAATAGAGACACTAGATCTAGCTGGTCTGTCATAATATAATAGAGACAGTAGATCTACCTGGTCTGTCATAATATAATAGAGACAGTATATCTAGCTGGTCTGTCATAATATAGTAGAGACAGTAAATCTAGCTGGTCTGTCATAGTACAATAGAGACAGTAGATCTAGCTGGTCTGTCATAATATAATAGAGACAGTATATCTAGCTGGTCTGTCATAATATAATAGAGACAGTAAATCTACCTGGTAAGTCAAAATATAATAGAGACAGTAGATCTAGCTGGTCTGTCATAATATATTAGAGACAGTAGATCTAGCTGGTCTGTCATAATATAATAGAGACAGTAGATCTACCTGGTCTGTCATAATATAATAGAGACAGTAGATCTACCTGGTCTGTCATAATATAACAGAGACAGTAGATCTAGCTGGTCTGTCAAATTAGAATAGAGACAGTAGATCTAGCTGGTCTGTCAAATTAGAATAGAGACAGTAGATCTAGCTGGTCTGTCATAATATAATAGAGACAGTAGATCTAGCTGGTCTATCATAATATAATAGAGACAGTAGATCTATCTGGTCTGTCATAATATAACAGAGACAGTAGATCTAGCTGGTCTGTCAAATTAGAATAGAGACAGTAGATCTAGCTGGTCTGTCATAATATAATAGAGACAGTAGATCTAGCTGGTCTGTCATAATATAATAGAGACAGTAGATCTATCTGGTCTGTCATAATATAATAGAGACAGTATATCTAGCTGGTCTGTCAAATTAGAATAGAGACAGTAGATCTAGCTGGTCTGTCATAATATAACAGAGACAGTAGATCTAGCTGGTCTGTCAAATTAAAATAGAGACAGTAGATCTAGCTGGTCTTTCATAATATAATAGAGACAGTATATCTAGCTGGTCTGTCATAATATAGTAGAGACAGTAAATCTAGCTGGTCTGTCATAGTACAATAGAGACAGTAGATCTAGCTGGTCTGCCATAATATAATAGAGACAGTATATCTAGCTGGTCTGTCATAATATAATAGAGACAGTATATCTAGCTGGTCTGTCAAATTAGAATAGAGACAGTAGATCTAGCTGGTCTGTCATAATATAACAGAGACAGTAGATCTAGCTGGTCTGTCAAATTAAAATAGAGACAGTAGATCTAGCTGGTCTTCATAATATAATAGAGACAGTATATCTAGCTGGTCTGTCATAATATAGTAGAGACAGTAAATCTAGCTGGTCTGTCATAGTACAATAGAGACAGTAGATCTAGCTGGTCTGCCATAATATAATAGAGACAGTATATCTAGCTGGTCTGTCATAATATAATAGAGACAGTAAATCTACCTGGTCTGTCAAAATATAATAGAGACAGTAGATCTAGCTGGTCTGTCATAATATATTAGAGACAGTATATCTACCTGGTCTGTCATAATATAATAGAGACAGTGGATCTAGCTGGTCTGTCATAATATAATACAGACAGTAGATCTAGCTGGTCTGTCATAAGATAATAGAGACAGTAGATCTAGCTCGTCTGTCATAATATAGTAGAGACAGTAAATCTAGCTGGTCTGTCATAGTACAATAGAGACAGTAGATCTAGCTGGTCTGTCATAATATAATAGAGACATAGAGACTGTAGATCTAGCTGGTCTGTCATAATATAATAGAGACAGTAGATCTAGCTGGTCTGTCATAATATAATAGAGACAGTAGATCTACCTGGTCTGTCATAATATAATAGAGACAGTAGATCTACCTGGTCTGTCATAATATAACAGAGACAGTAGATCTAGCTGGTCTGTCAAATTAGAATAGAGACAGTAGATCTAGCTGGTCTGTCATAATATAATAGAGACAGTAGATCTAACTGGTCTGTCATAATATAATAGAGACAGTAGATCTATCTGGTCTGTCATAATATAATAGAGACAGTATATCTAGCTGGTCTGTCAAATTAGAATAGAGACAGTAGATCTAGATGGTCTGTCATAATATAATAGAGACAGTAGATCTAGCTGGTCTGTCATAATATAATACAGACAGCATATCTACCTGGTCTGACATAATATAACAGAGACAGTAGATCTAGCTGGTTTGTCATAATATAATAGAGACAGTAGATCGTGCTGGTCTGTCATAATATAATAGAGACAGTAAATCTAGCTGGTCTGTCATAGTACAATAGAGACAGTAGATCTAGCTGGTCTGTCATAATATAATAGAGACATAGAGACAGTAGATCTAGCTGGTCTGTCATAATATAATAGAGACACTAGATCTAGCTGGTCTGTCATAATATAATAGAGACAGTAGATCTACCTGGTCTGTCATAATATAATAGAGACAGTATATCTAGCTGGTCTGTCATAATATAGTAGAGACAGTAAATCTAGCTGGTCTGTCATAGTACAATAGAGACAGTAGATCTAGCTGGTCTGTCATAATATAGTAGAGACAGTAAATCTAGCTGGTCTGTCATATTACAATAGAGACAGTAGATCTAGCTGGTCTGTCATAATATAATAGAGACAGTATATCTAGCTGGTCTGTCATAATATAATAGAGACAGTAAATCTACCTGGTCTGTCAAAATATAATAGAGACAGTAGATCTAGCTGGTCTGTCATAATATATTAGAGACAGTATATCTACCTGGTCTGTCATAATATAATAGAGACAGTGGATCTAGCTGGTCTGTCATAATATAATACAGACAGTAGATCTAGCTGGTCTGTCATAATATAATAGAGACAGTAGATCTAGCTGGTTTGTCATAATATAATAGAGACAGTAGATCTTGCTGGTCTGTCATAATATAATAGAGACAGTAAATCTAGATGGTCTGTCATAGTACAATAGAGACAGTAGATCTAGCTGGTCTGTCATAGTATAATAGAGACATAGAGACTGTAGAAACTAGCTGGTCTG
>NW_024604472.1:0-3335 GCF_018296145.1 Oncorhynchus tshawytscha | reverse complement strand
TAGCTGATCTGTCAAAATATAATAGAGACAGTAGATCTAGCTGGTCTGTCATAATATAATAGAGACAGTGGATCTAGCTGGTCTGTCATAATATAACAGAGACAGTAGATCTAGCTGGTCTGTCATAATATAACAGAGACAGTAGATCTAGCTGGTCTGTCATAATATAATAGAGACAGTAGATCTAGCTGGTCTGTCATATTATATTAGAGACAGTAGATCTAGCTGGTCTGTCATATTATAATAGAGACAGTAGATATAGCTGGTATGTCATACTATAATAGAGACAGTACATCTAGCTGGTCTGCCACAATATAATAGAGACAGTAGATCTAATTGGTTTGTCATATTACAGAGACAGTAGATCTAGCTGGTCTATCATATTATAATAGAGACAGTAGATCTAGCTGGTCTGTCATAATATAATAGAGACAGTAGATCTAGCTGGTCTGTCATAATATAATAGAGACAGTAGATCTATCTGGTCTGTCATAATATAATAGAGAAGGTAGATCTAGCTGGTCTGTCATAATATAATAGAGACAGTAGATCTAGCTGGTCTGTCATATTGTAATAGAGACAGTAGATCTAGCTGGTCTGTCATAATATAATAGAGACAGTAGATCTAGCTGGTCTGTCATATTACAGAGACAGTAGATCTAGCTGGTCTGTCATTATATAATAGAGACAGTAGATCTAGCTGGTCTGTCATAATATAACAGAGACAGTAGATCTAGCTGATCTGTCAAAATATAATAGAGACAGTAGATCTAGCTGGTCTGTCATAACATAATAGAGACAGGAGATCTAGCTAGTCTGTCATAATATAATAGAGACAGTAGATCTAGCTGGTCTGTCATAATATAATAGAGACAGTAGATCTAGCTGGTCTGTCATAATATAATAGAGACAGTAGATCTAGCTGGTCTGTCATAATATAACAGAGACAGTAGATCTAGCTGATCTGTCAAAATATAATAGAGACAGTAGATCTAGCTGGTCTGTCATAACATAATAGAGACAGGAGATCTAGCTAGTCTGTCATATTACAGAGACAGTAGATCTAGCTGGTCTGTCATATTATAAGAGAGTGTAGATCTAGCTGGTCTGTCATAATATAATAAAGAGAGTAGATCTAGCTGGTCTGTCATAATATAATAAAGAGAGTAGATCTAGCTGGTCAGTCATAATGAAATAGAGACAGTAGATCTAACTGGTCTGTCATAATATAATAGAGACAGTAGATCTAGCTGGTCTGTCATAATATAATAGAGACAGTAGATCTAGCTGGTCTGTCAGATTACAGAGACAGTAGATCAAGCTGGTCTGTCATATTATAATAGAGACAGTAGATCTAGCTGGTCTGTCAAAATATTATAATAGAGACAGTAGATCTAGTTGGTTTGTCATATTACAGAGACAGTAGATCTAGCTGGTCTGTCATATTATAAGAGAGTGTAGATCTAGCTGGTCTGTCATAATATAGAGACAGCAGATCTAGCTGGTCTGTCATAATATAATAGAGACAGTAGATCTAGCTGGTCTGTCAAAATATAATAGAGACAGTAGATCTAGTTGGTTTGTCATATTACAGAGACAGTAGCTCTAGCTGGTCTGTCATATTATAATAGAGACAGTAGATCTAGCTGGTCTGTCAAAATATAATAGAGACAGTAGATCTAGCTGGTCTGTCATAATATAATAGAGACAGTAGATCTAGCTGGTCTGTCATAAAATAATAGAGACAGTAGATCTAGCTGGTCTGTCATAATATAATAGAGACAGTAGATCTAGCTGGTCTGTCATAATATAATAGAGACAGTAGATCTAGCTGTTCTGTCATAATATAATAGAGACATTAGATCTAGATGGTCTGTCATAATATAATAGAGACAGTAGATATAGCTGGTCTGTCATAACATAATAGAGACAGGAGATCTAGCTGGTCTGTCATAAAAGTAATTGAGACCGTAGATCTAGCTGGTCTGTCATAAAATAATAGAGACAGTAGATCTAGCTGGTCTGTCATAATATAATAGAGACAGTAGATCTAGCTGGTCTGTCATAATATAACAGAGACAGTAGATCTAGCTGATCTGTCAAAATATAATAGAGACAGTAGATCTAGCTGGTCTGTCATAATATAATAGAGACAGTAGATCTAGCTGGTCTGTCATAATATAATAGAGACAGTAGATCTAGCTCATCTGTCATAAAAGTAATAGAGACTGTAGATCTAGCTGGTCTGTCATAATATAATAGAGACAGTAGATCTAGCTGGTCTGTCATAATATAAATAGAGACAGTAGATCTAGCTGGTCTGTCATAATATAATAGAGACAGTAGATCTAGCTGGTCTGTCATAATATAATAGAGACAGTAGATCTAGCTGGTCTGTCATAATATAATAGAGACAGTAGATCTAGCTGGTCTGTCATAATATAATAGAGACAGTAGATCTAGCTGGTCTGTCATAAAATAATAGAGACAGTAGATCTAGCTGGTCTGTCATAATATAATAGAGACAGTAGATCTAGCTGGTCTGTCATAATATAATAGAGACAGTAGATCTAGCTGGTCTGTCATAATATAATAGAGACAGTAGATCTAGCTGGTCTGTCATAATATAATAGAGACAGTAGATCTAGCTGGTCTGTCATAATATAATAGAGACAGTAGATCTAGCTGGTTCTGTCATAATATAATAGAGACAGTAGATCTAGATGGTCTGTCATAATATAATAGAGACAGTAGATCTAGCTGGTCTGTCATAACATAATAGAGACAGTAGATCTAGCTGGTCTGTCATAAAATAATTGAGACCGTAGATCTAGCTGGTCTGTCATAAAATAATAGAGACAGTAGATCTAGCTGGTCTGTCATAATATAATAGAGACAGTAGATCTAGCTGGTCTGTCATATAATAATAGATCTAGTAGATCTAGCTGGTCTGTCATAATATAATAGAGACAGTAGATCTAGCTGGTCTGTCATATTATAATAGAGACAGTAGATCTAGCTGGTCTGTCATAATATAATAGAGACAGTAGATCTAGCTGGTCTGTCAAAATATAATAGAGACAGTAGATCTAATTGGTTTGTCATATTATAATAGACAGTAGATCTAGCTGGTCAGTCATATTATAATAGAGACAGTAGATCTAGCTGGTCTGTCATAATATAATAGAGAAGGTAGATCTAGCTGGTCTGTCATAATATAATAGAGACAGTAGATCTAGCTGGTCTGTCATATTGTAATAGAGACAGTAGATCTAGCTGGTCTGTCATAATATAATAGAGACAGTAGATCTAGCTGGTCTGTCATATTATAATAC
>NW_024604471.1:0-3335 GCF_018296145.1 Oncorhynchus tshawytscha | reverse complement strand
AGGAAGTCTCCCATCCAAGTACTAACCAGGCCCGACCCTGCTTAGCTTCCGAGATCAGACGAGATCAGGCGTACTCAGGCCGGTGTGGTCGTAAGCGAGAAACTATCTCTTGGTGCACTATGTAAAGTGAAAGTGAGTCTGATTAAACTTATTTCAAAGCAAGGGCACATATTTCAGCCTTGTGGGAATAAACGGACAAAGAGTTGACAAAAAGCTTACAGCACCTGGTATTCCCAGGAAGTCTCCCATCCAAGTACTAACCAGGCCCGACCCTGCTTAGCTTCCGAGATCAGACGAGATCAGGCGTACTCAGGCCGGTGTGGTCGTAAGCGAGAAACTATCTCTTGGTGCACTATGTAAAGTGAAAGTGAGTCTGATTAACAGCTGTTGCATTTTCACCATTTAGATAAGCATCTTTGTGTCACTCAAAAAGTGGAAGAAATTGCATATACTGCAGCCATAATTTGTAGCACAGATTGTTGGATGAAATACAAACTAAACTTGCTTACTTATTTCAAAGCAAGGGCACATATTTCAGCCTTGTGGGAATAAACGGACAAAGAGTTGACAAAAAGCTTACAGCACCTGGTATTCCCAGGAAGTCTCCCATCCAAGTACTAACCAGGCCCGACCCTGCTTAGCTTCCGAGATCAGACGAGATCAGGCGTACTCAGGCCGGTGTGGTCGTAAGCGAGAAACTATCTCTTGGTGCACTATGTAAAGTGAAAGTGAGTCTGATTAACAGCTGTTGCATTTTCACCATTTAGATAAGCATCTTTGTGTCACTCAAAAAGTGGAAGAAATTGCATATACTGCAGCCATAATTTGTAGCACAGATTGTTGGATGAAATACAAACTAAACTTGCTTACTTATTTCAAAGCAAGGGCACATATTTCAGCCTTGTGGGAATAAACGGACAAAGAGTTGACAAAAAGCTTACAGCACCTGGTATTCCCAGGAAGTCTCCCATCCAAGTACTAACCAGGCCCGACCCTGCTTAGCTTCCGAGATCAGACGAGATCAGGCGTACTCAGGCCGGTGTGGTCGTAAGCGAGAAACTATCTCTTGGTGCACTATGTAAAGTGAAAGTGAGTCTGATTAACAGCTGTTGCATTTTCACCATTTAGATAAGCATCTTTGTGTCACTCAAAAAGTGGAAGAAATTGCATATACTGCAGCCATAATTTGTAGCACAGATTGTTGGATGAAATACAAACTAAACTTGCTTACTTATTTCAAAGCAAGGGCACATATTTCAGCCTTGTGGGAAAAAACGGACAAAGAGTTGACAAAAAGCTTACAGCACCTGGTATTCCCAGGAAGTCTCCCATCCAAGTACTAACCAGGCCCGACCCTGCTTAGCTTCCGAGATCAGACGAGATCAGGCGTACTCAGGCCGGTGTGGTCGTAAGCGAGAAACTATCTCTTGGTTCACTATGTAAAGTGAAAGTGAGTCTGATTAACAGCTGTTGCATTTTCACCATTTAGATAAGCATCTTTGTGTCACTCAAAAAGTGGAAGAAATTGCATATACTGCAGCCATAATTTGTAGCACAGATTGTTGGATGAAATACAAACTAAACTTGCTTACTTATTTCAAAGCAAGGGCACATATTTCAGCCTTGTGGGAAAAAACGGACAAAGAGTTGACAAAAAGCTTACAGCACCTGGTATTCCCAGGAAGTCTCCCATCCAAGTACTAACCAGGCCCGACCCTGCTTAGCTTCCGAGATCAGACGAGATCAGGCGTACTCAGGCCGGTGTGGTCGTAAGCGAGAAACTATCTCTTGGTGCACTATGTAAAGTGAAAGTGAGTCTGATTAACAGCTGTTGCATTTTCACCATTTAGATAAGCATCTTTGTGTCACTCAAAAAGTGGAAGAAATTGCATATACTGCAGCCATAATTTGTAGCACAGATTGTTGGATGAAATACAAACTAAACTTGCTTACTTATTTCAAAGCAAGGGCACATATTTCAGCCTTGTGGGAAAAAACGGACAAAGAGTTGACAAAAGCTTACAGCACCTGGTATTCCCAGGAAGTCTCCCATCCAAGTACTAACCAGGCCCGACCCTGCTTAGCTTCCGAGATCAGACGAGATCAGGCGTACTCAGGCCGGTGTGGTCGTAAAACTGCGAGAAACTATCTCTTGGTTCACTATGTAAAGTGAAAGTGAGTCTGATTAACAGCTGTTGCATTTTCACCATTTAGATAAGCATCTTTGTGTCACTCAAAAAGTGGAAGAAATTGCATATACTGCAGCCATAATTTGTAGCACAGATTGTTGGATGAAATACAAACTAAACTTGCTTACTTATTTCAAAGCAAGGGCACATATTTCAGCCTTGTGGGAAAAAACGGACAAAGAGTTGACAAAAAGCTTACAGCACCTGGTATTCCCAGGAAGTCTCCCATCCAAGTACTAACCAGGCCCGACCCTGCTTAGCTTCCGAGATCAGACGAGATCAGGCGTACTCAGGCCGGTGTGGTCGTAAGCGAGAAACTATCTCTTGGTGCACTATGTAAAGTGAAAGTGAGTCTGATTAACAGCTGTTGCATTTTCACCATTTAGATAAGCATCTTTGTGTCACTCAAAAAGTGGAAGAAATTGCATATACTGCAGCCATAATTTGTAGCACAGATTGTTGGATGAAATACAAACTAAACTTGCTTACTTATTTCAAAGCAAGGGCACATATTTCAGCCTTGTGGGAAAAAACGGACAAAGAGTTGACAAAAAGCTTACAGCACCTGGTATTCCCAGGAAGTCTCCCATCCAAGTACTAACCAGGCCCGACCCTGCTTAGCTTCCGAGATCAGACGAGATCAGGCGTACTCAGGCCGGTGTGGTCGTAAACTGCTTTGAGAAACTATCTCTTGGTGCACTATGTAAAGTGAAAGTGAGTCTGATTAACAGCTGTTGCATTTTCACCATTTAGATAAGCATCTTTGTGTCACTCAAAAAGTGGAAGAAATTGCATATACTGCAGCCATAATTTGTAGCACAGATTGTTGGATGAAATACAAACTAAACTTGCTTACTTATTTCAAAGCAAGGGCACATATTTCAGCCTTGTGGAAATAAACGGACAAAGAGTTGACAAAAAGCTTACAGCACCTGGTATTCCCAGGAAGTCTCCCATCCAAGTACTAACCAGGCCCGACCCTGCTTAGCTTCCGAGATCAGACGAGATCAGGCGTACTCAGGCCGGTGTGGTCGTAAGCGAGAAACTATCTCTTGGTTCACTATGTAAAGTGAAAGTGAGTCTGATTAACAGCTGTTGCATTTTCACCATTTAGATAAGCATCTTTGTGTCACTCAAAAAGTGGAA
>NW_024604470.1:0-3332 GCF_018296145.1 Oncorhynchus tshawytscha | reverse complement strand
GTCCCTCTGCTCTCCGTTTCCTCCACTAACACTGACCAAAAAGGGACACAGCCTTCCAACTGATGGCGAAACTCGAGTCGCACCGCATTATTTCTGCCTCATGCCAAATTCATGTTGTTACTCCCATGAACAGAGAAATTGTAATATTCCTCGATATTAAAGAATAATAATAATAATAATAAAAACAACACAAGCCTAAAGATACACTTTCCTTCTCATTCATTACTGCTGCTGTGCTTGCAGCGCTGAATGGAAATAGCAAGCCTTTATGGCTTATAAAAGTGTTGAATAATACAAAAGGTTAACCGTGCTGAGTAAGAACGTAAACGTGAACTCACTCATACAAACTCTGCCAGGAATGCAGAGTTTGTACCTTCAGACACATGAAATGTTTCAAAATGTCAACCTCCATTCACGCAGGGCAGCTGAATCTGATGTTCCTACCTCCAACAGCATGAGACAAAAAAATAAATTAAAAGGAACACAAGGCTTTATCATTGTTTTTTTTACAGAAATGTTTGCCGACCGACTTGGAATGCCTTGGAGATCGACCAGTTGATCGTGATCGACCGGTTGGTGACCACTATTCTAGAAAGTTGAGTGAAGTTCAATCTCTTATTCTTTGAAGTTTTATGGAAAAGTACACCTATTGGTGTATTGCCACCACCTACTGTAACGGGGTATTGAAACAAAACAAAAATAATATATTCCATTGTGGGAAGGGGAATAATACCAAATACAAAAAATACATGAAAAACATCCCACTCCTTCAGTCACATTCAAATCACATCCTTACACCGGCTCAGGTGCCTATGAGGTGCCTATGATGCTTCTGCAGAACATTTCCTGAATACCAAAACACAATTCAAAGAAAAAACAAACCAGAATATTTTTGTTGTTGTTGAGAGACCATCCTCTTAGAAATGCAAGAGAAAGTTCATATTGTAACTTCAAAAACAGTTTTTGTAAGAGGACACAGTCTTGGAAATCCGTCTTTCTGCGCGCCATGACGAAGTCGCTCACCTGCTAAAATCAGTTTCCTATTAAATATACTTCTTTTCAAAATAAATATTCTAGTTTGATTGCATTTGAGGGTGTCTGAGGAGCAAATAGAAATGTATTTTGACTTGTTGAAACAAAGGTTAGGGGTAGATTTTTGGATTCCTTTCTCTGCAATTTGAACGAGTGGATTACTCAAATTGATGGTGCCAACTAAACAGACTTTTTGGGATATAAAAATGTATTTTATCTAACAAAACAGAAGCAAAGCAGTCAAAACAAAGCAGTCCTCAAACAATCGCATGGCATGTTTTCTCTGTAATAGCTACTGTATCGGACAGTGCAGTTAGATTAACAGGAATTTAAGCTTTCAGCCGATATAAGACACTTATATGTACCTAAATGTTTCAAACCCATAATAACTATTAGAATATATTTGAATTACGCGCCCTCCAGTATCACCGGAAGTTGTCTCACTAGCGGGACACCATCCTTAAGAAGTTTTATCATGCAACATGTCAGGATCCCTCTGTTGACAAGGAACATCATCTTGTGTACTACCATTACTTCTTCAACTTCACTCCTTTCTTTCACTCTTCTCAATGCCTCCGGATAGGAGACATTCTGGACAGACTTTGTTCTTGCCACCTCTGTCTCCACCCTAACAGGACACTTAAGAAATTCTAATGCATGTTCACCACCACAATTGCAACATTTAGGCTCAGCTGGCATGTAATTACTCCTCCCGTCTACAGACACTTGACACATATTACTACATTGCATGGGGTTTGGGCACCAAAGGTTCTCACAGGGAATCTCATATAACCCAAATACACATGAGAAGGGAGAGACTCTTCATCAAAAAAACAATAGAATACATCTACCATGTGGGTCAGTCACTGTGCACCAACCACTTGATCCAATTCTTCACGTATACTGTATATCCTTTGCATTTACTTCTAGCACCACCTCAGAGATAACACCCTTGATAGGTGCCTTGCTTTGAAGATCTACACAGACGACACATTCCAATCTTTTTTGTGGTGCAAGGCCGCTCCTTCTGTTCCATAGAAACACAAAAAAACTAAACTAAATAATCCCACTTCTCATCGACGCCACCTCATCCACAATTTTAACACAGACTTCAAACGGATCTCTCAGTTAACAACATTGATCCAAAACCTTTATTCCAACCAAAAAAGTCACACACTAGGTTTGGATTTACTACCACTTTACTTCTCTTATTTCCTTTTGCATTCACCTTCTCTTCTCTGGAGTTTCGCTGTTCCAATCTGGGTTCAGCGCCATCCAGATGACAAACGTGTCGTACACCGAGATGTCGAAGAATATCACAAGTGGGTAGCGTAGGGTTCTTATTTTGCTGGTGTAGCCAGTTTGTGTAAATTGTCCACCCCTCCTTTTGTGGTATTGTAATCTGTTATGATTTCAGGTTTTTGATGTTCCTGGCCACAGATTATCCCATCCCTATGCAGCCTACCACATGTTTGCCTTCCTTTGGCACATAAGGACACTAGGGACATGTTAGCCATGAACACAAACTTAGAAGGATTGATAGGCCTGTTCTGTGTATTCAACAGCTGAGGTGGGAGCTCTGGCTTGTTTTTCATACTGTTCCTACCATTGTCAGCTTCCTCTTGAGGAGCTCCTGTCCCAGCTTGTGCAAAGCAAAAAATTAGACTTACTGTCCTTCAGATGGATATAACCACCATCAGAAGTCAGCCCTGGTTGCATCCTTATCACATTAGCAGCCATGCGGGGTGACATAATTTATTCATTGAAACTCACCAAACAAAACCGAACGAACAAACGAACGAACGAACGAACGAACGAACGAATGAACGAACGAACGAAGCCGCTACTGGTGTGCACAATGAGGAAATGGCTGCCTAAATATGATCCCCAATCAGGGACAACATTTCTAGCTTAAACTGTGTAGGAGGAGTGTCTCCTCATGATTTTGGCCCTGCAGCGTCTGCGAGTATCCTAGCCAACGGTTCCGTTTGGAATATCAATATTCACACAGAGAGCTGTTAGTGAAGAGCAGGTGAGGGGTTTCTTAAATCGCTCTCCCTCGAGAACGGTAGACCCAATTTTAAAAGCGTTTCCGCCCTTGAGAACAGAGAAGTAAAGGAAGATTTTGGAGACAAAAATGATATTCGCAATCAAAAGTTACAGGAGTTGAAGTAACAGCACCAACATCAGTTTTTTAAAAAACATTTTGGCAAGCTGTGTCTATTTTGACCAATACTGCAACAAGTTAGACAAGAAGTAGAGTGAATGGGATATTCGTCTACTTCTCTGCTATTCATAGC
>NW_024604469.1:0-3331 GCF_018296145.1 Oncorhynchus tshawytscha | reverse complement strand
ATGAAAACACTGTAAACTGTTTTCAGTAAGATGCAACATTGAAATGCAGAAATAAGCACTTTCCATAAACAAGCTCTAAATCATGTTTGATGCACTCTGGATGTCAATTTTTGCTGTGCTGTCTATTTGAGATGAACTGAACATTGTAGATAGTTTTTCAGCAAGTTGCAACATGGAAATACAGAAATAAGCACTTTTCCATAAACAAGCTCTAAATCATGTTTGTTGCACTCTGGATGTCAATTTTGGCTTGTGCTGTCTATTTGAGATGAAATGAACATTGTGGACAGTTTTCAGCAAGTTGCAACATGAAAATACAGAATTAAGCACTTTTCCATAAACAAGCTCTAAATCATGTTTGATGCACTCTGGATAAAAAAAAATGTTTATGTTATGTTTATTCGAGATGTTATGAAAACACTGTAAACTGTTTTCAGTAAGATGCAACATTGAAATGCAGAAATAAGCACTTTCCATAAACAAGCTCTAAATCATGTTTGATGCACTCTGGATGTCAATTTTTGCTGTGCTGTCTATTTGAGATGAACTGAACATTGTAGATAGTTTTCAGCAAGTTGCAACATGGAAATACAGAAATAAGCACTTTTCCATAAACAAGCTCTAAATCATGTTTGTTGCACTCTGGATGTCCAATTTTGGCTTGTGCTGTCTATTTGAGATGAAATGAACATTGTGGACAGTTTTCAGCAAGTTGCAACATGAAAATACAGAATTAAGCACTTTTCCATAAACAAGCTCTAAATCATGTTTGATGCACTCTGGATAAAAAAAAATGTTTTTGTTATGTTTATTCGAGATGTTATGAAAACACTGTAAACTGTTTTCAGTAAGATGCAACATTGAAATGCAGAAATAAGCACTTTCCATAAACAAGCTCTAAATCATGTTTGATGCACTCTGGATGTCCAATTTTTGCTGTGCTGTCTATTTGAGATGAACTGAACATTGTAGATAGTTTTCAGCAAGTTGCAACATGGAAATACAGAAATAAGCACTTTTCCATAAACAAGCTCTAAATCATGTTTGTTGCACTCTGGATGTCCAATTTTGGCTTGTGCTGTCTATTTGAGATGAAATGAACATTGTGGACAGTTTTCAGCAAGTTGTTAGATAGTTTTCAACATGAAAATACAGAATTAAGCACTTTTCCATAAACAAGCTCTAAATCATGTTTGATGCACTCTGGATTTAAAAAAAATTTTTTGTTATGTTTATTCGAGATGTTATGAAAACACTGTAAACTGTTTTCATGAATTGAAATGCATTGTCTAAACAGTTTTCAATTTTTGCATTTGAGATGAAATGCAACATTGAAATGAAAATACAGAATTAAGCACTTTTCCATAAACAAGCTCTAAATCATGTTTGATGCACTCTGGATAAAAAAATGTTTATGTTATGTTTATTCGAGATGTTATGAAAACACTGTAAACTGTTTTCAGTAAGATGCAACATTGAAATGCAGAAATAAGCACTTTCCATAAACAAGCTCTAAATCATGTTTGATGCACTCTGGATGTCCAATTTTGGCTTGTGCTGTCTATTTGAGATGAACTGAACATTGTAGATAGTTTTCAGCAAGTTGCAACATGGAAATACAGAAATAAGCACTTTTCCATAAACAAGCTCTAAATCATGTTTGTTGCACTCTGGATGTCCAATTTTGGCTTGTGCTGTCTATTTGAGATGAAATGAACATTGTGGACAGTTTTCAGCAAGTTGCAACATGAAAATACAGAATTAAGCACTTTTCCATAAACAAGCTCTAAATCATGTTTGATGCACTCTGGATAAAAAAAAAATGTTTATGTTATGTTTATTCGAGATGTTATGAAAACACTGTAAACTGTTTTCAGTAAGATGCAACATTGAAATGCAGAAATAAGCACTTTCCATAAACAAGCTCTAAATCATGTTTGATGCACTCTGGATGTCAATTTTATGCTGTGCTGTCTATTTGAGATGAACTGAACATTGTAGATAGTTTTCAGCAAGTTGCAACATGGAAATACAGAAATAAGCACTTTTCCATAAACAAGCTCTAAATCATGTTTGTTGCACTCTGGATGTCCAATTTTTGGCTTGTGCTGTCTATTTGAGATGAAATGAACATTGTGGACAGTTTTCAGCAAGTTGCAACATGGAAATACAGAAATAAGCACTTTTCCATAAACAAGCTCTAGATCATGTTTGATGCACTCTGGTTTGATGTTATGTCCAATTTTGGCTGTGCTGTCTATTTGAGATGAAATGAACATTGTGGACAGTTTTCAGCAAGTTGCAACATGAAAATACAGAATTAAGCACTTTTCCATAAACAAGCTCAAAATCATGTTTGATGCACTCTGGATAAAAAAAAAATGTTTATGTTATGTTTATTCGAGATGTTATGAAAACACTGTAAACTGTTTTCAGTAAGATGCAACATTGAAATGCAGAAATAAGCACTTTCCATAAACAAGCTCTAAATCATGTTTGATGCACTCTGGATGTCCAATTTTTGCTGTGCTGTCTATTTGAGATGAACTGAACAATGTTAGATAGTTTTCAGCAAGTTGCAACATGGAAATACAGAAATAAGCACTTTTCCATAAACAAGCTCTAAATCATGTTTGTTGCACTCTGGATGTCAATTTTGGCTTGTGCTGTCTATTTGAGATGAAATGAACATTGTGGACAGTTTTTCAGCAAGTTGCAACATGAAAATACAGAATTAAGCACTTTTCCATAAACAAGCTCTAAATCATGTTTGATGCACTCTGGATAAAAAATGTTTTTGTTATGTTTATTCGAGATGTTATGAAAACACTGTAATCTGGATGTCAATTTTGCTGTGCTGTCTATTTGAGATGTTGTAGACATTGTAGACAGTTTTCAGCAAGGATTGCAACATGGAAATACAGAAATAAGCACTTTTCATAAACAAGCTCTAAATCATGTTTGTTGCACTCTGGATGTCCAATTTTGGCTTGTGCTGTCTATTTGAGATGAAATGAACATTGTGGACAGTTTTCAGCAAGTTGCAACATGAAATACAGAATTAAGCACTTTTCCATAAACAAGCTCTAAATCATGTTTGATGCACTCTGGATAAAAAAAAATGTTTTGTTATGTTTATTCAGATGTTATGAAAACACTGTAAACTGTTTTCAGTAAGTTACTAACGATGAAATGCAGAAATAAGCACTTTCCATAAACAAGCTCTAAATCATGTTTGATGCACTCTGGATGTCCAATTTTTGCTGTGCTGTCTATTTGAGATGAACTGAACATTGTAGATAGTTTTCAGCAAGTTGCAACATGGAAATAC
>NW_024604468.1:0-3331 GCF_018296145.1 Oncorhynchus tshawytscha | reverse complement strand
CTGGAAGGCTTTGGTCTCTCAGTGGAAGGCTTTGGTCTCTCACTGGAAGGCTTTGGTCTGGAAGGCTTTGGTCTCTCAGTGGAAGGCTTTGGTCTCTCACTGGAAGGCTTTGGTCTCTCACTGGAAGGCTTTGGTCTCTCACTGGAAGGCTTTGGTCTCTCACTGGAAGGCTTTGGTCTCTCACTGGAAGGCTTTGAGTTTTTGTCTCTCAGTGGAAGGCTTTGGTCTCTGACTGGAAGGCTTTGGTCTCTCACTGGAAGGCTTTGGTCTCTCACTGGAAGGCTTTGGTCTGGAAGGCTTTGCTCTCACTGGAAGGCGTTGGTCTCACACTGGAAGGCTTTGGTCTCTCACTGGAAGGCTTTGGTAACTCACTAGGAAGCTTTGGTCTCTCACTGGAAGGCTTTGGTCACTCAGTGGAAGGCTTTGGTCTCTCACTGGAAGGTGTTGGTCTCTCAGTGGAAGGCTTTGGTCTCTCACTGGAAGGCTTTGGTCTCTCACTGGAAGGCTTTGGTCTCACTGGAAGGCTTTGGTCTCTCACTGGAAGGCTTTGGTCTGGAAGGCTTTGGTCTCTCAGTGGAAGGCTTTGGTCTCTCACTGGAAGGCATTGGTCCCTCACTGGAAGGCTTTGGTCACTCACTAGAAGGCGTTGGTCTCTCACTGGAAGGCTTTGGTCACTCACTAGAAGGCTTTGGTCTCTCACTGGAAGGTTTTTGGTCTCTCACTGGAAGGCTTTGGTCTCTCACGAGAAGGCTTTGGTCTCTCAGTAGAAGGCTTGGGTCTCTCACTGGAAGGCGTTGGTCTCTCACTGGAAGGCGTTGGTCTCTCACTGGAAGGCTTTGGTGTCTCACTGGGAAGGCTTTGGTCTGGAAGGCTTTGGTCTCTCAGTGGAAGGCTTTGGTCTCTCACTGGGGAAAGGCTTTGGTCTGGAAAGGCCTTTGGTCTCTCAGTGGAAGGCTTTGGTCTCACTGGGAAGGCGTGGTCTCACTGGAAGGCTTTGGTCCACTCACTAGAAGGCATTGGTCTCTCACTGGAAGGCTTTGGTCACTCACTAGAAGGCTTTGGTCTCTCACTGGAAGGCGTTGGTCTCTCACTGGAAAGCGTTGGTCTCTCACTGGAAAGCGTTGGTCTCACTGGAGGCGTTGGTCTCTCACTGGAAGGCTTTGGTCTGGAAGGCTTTGGTCTCTCAGTGGAAGGCTGGTCTCTCACTGGAAGGCTTTGGTCTGGAAGGCTTTGGTCTCTCAGTGGAAAGCTTTGGTCTCTCACTGGAAGGCTTTGGTCTGGAAGGCTTTGGTCTCTCAGTGGGGAAGGCTTTGGTCTCTCAGTGGAAGGCTTTGGTCTCTCAGTGGAAGGCTTTGGTCTCTCACTGGAAGGCTTTGGTCTCACTGGAAGGCTTTGGTCTCTCACTGGAAGGCTTTGGTCTCTCACTGGAAGGCTTTGGTCTCTCACTGGAAGGCTTTGGTCTCTCACTGGAAGGCTTTGGTCTGGAAGGCTTTGGTCTCTCAGTGGAAGGCTTAGGTCTCTCAGTGGAAGGCTTTTGGTCTCTCACTGGAAGGCTTAGGTCTCAGTGGAAGGCTTTGGTCTCTCACTGGAAGGCTTTGGTCTCTCACTGGAATGCTTTGGTCTTTCACTGGAATGCTTTGGTCTTTCACTGGAAGGCGTTGGTCTCTCACTGGGAAGGCTTTGGTCTGGAAGGCTTTGGTCTCACTGGAAGGTGTTGGTCTCACACTGGAAGGTGTTGGTCTCACACTGCTGGAAGGCTTTGGTCACTCATTAGAAGGCGTTGGTCTCTCACTGGAAGGCTTTGGTCTCTCACTGGAAGGCTTTGGTCTCTCACTGGAAGGCTTTGGTCTCTCACTGGAAGGCTTTGGTCTGGAAGGCGTTTGGTCTCTCACTGGAAGTCTTTGGTCACTCACTAGAAGGCGTTGGTCTCTCACTGGAAGGCGTTGGTCTCTCACTGGAAGGCGTTGGTCTCTCACTGGAATGCTTTGGTCTCTCACTGGAAGGCTTTGGTCTCTAACTGGAAGGCTTTGGTCTCTCACTGGAAGGCTTTGGTCTCTCACTGGAAGGCTTTGGTCTCTCACTGGAATGCTTTGGTCTGGAAGGATTTGGTCTCTCAGTGGAAGGCAGTGGTCTCTCACTGGAAGGCTTTGGTCTCTCACTGGGAAGTTTTCTGTCTCTCACTGGAAGGCTTTGGTTTCTCACTAGAAGGCTTTGGTCTCTCACTAGAAGGCTTTGGTCTCTCACTAGAAGGCGTTTGGTCTCTCACTGGAAGGCGTTGGTCTCTCACTGGAAGGCGTTTGGTCTCTCACTGGAAGGCGTTTGGTCTCTCACTGGAAGGCGTTGGTCTCTCACTGGAAGGCTTTGGTGTCTCACTGGAAGGCTTTGGTCTGGAAGGCTTTGGTCTCTCAGTGGAAGGCTTTGGTCTCTCACTGGAAGGCTTTGGTCTCATGGAAGGCTTTGGTCTCTCAGTGGAAGGCTTTGGTCTCTCAGTGGAAGGCTTTGGTCTCTCACTGGAAGGCTTTGGTCTGGAAGGCTTTGGTCTCTCAGTGGAAGGCTTTGGTCTCTCACTGGAAGGCTTTGGTCTCTCACTGGAAGGCTTTGGTCTGGAAGGCTTTGGTCTCTCACTGGAAGGCTTTGGTCTCTCACTGGAAGGCGTTGGTCTCTCACTGGAAGGCGTTGGTCTCTCACTGGAAGGCGTTGGTCTCTCACTGGAAGGCTTTGGTCTCTCACTGGAAGGCTTTGGTCTGGAAGGCTTTGGTCTCTCAGTGGAAGGCTTTGGTCTCTCACTGGAAGGCTTTGGTCTGGAAGGCTTTGGTCTCTCAGTGGAAGGCTTTGGGTCTCTCACTGGAAGGCTTTGGTCTCTCACTGGAAGGCTTTGGTCTCTCAGTGGGAAGGCTTTGGTCTCTCAGTGGAAGGCTTTGGTCTCTCAGTGGAAGGCTTTTGGTCTCTCACTGGAAGGCTTTGGTCTCTCACTGGAAGGCTTTGGTCTCTCACTGGAAGGCTGGGTCTGAGGGCTGGTCTCTCACTGGAAGGCTTTGGTCTCTCACTGGAAGGCTTTGGTCTCTCACTGGAAGGCTTTGGTCTCTCACTGGAAGGCTTTGGTCTCTCACTGGAAGGCTTTGGTCTCTCACTGGAAGGCTTTGGTCTCTCACTGGAAGGCTTTGGTCTCTCACTGGAAGGCTTTGGTCTCTCACTGGAAGGCTTTGGTCTCTCACTGGAAGGCTTTGGTCTCTCACTGGAAGGCTTTGGTCTCTCACTGGAAGGCTTTGGTCTCTCACTGGAAGGCTTTGGTCTCTCACTGGAAGGCTTTGGTCTCTCACTGGAAGGCTTT
>NW_024604467.1:0-3329 GCF_018296145.1 Oncorhynchus tshawytscha | reverse complement strand
TTTACAATTATGTTAGCACAGCTGAAAACTGTTGTCCTGATTAAAGAAGCAATAAAACTGTCCTCTAGACTAGTTGAGTATCTGGAGCATCAGCATTTGTGGGTTCGATTACAGGCTCAAAATGGCCAGAAACAAAGAACTTTCTTCTGAAACTCGTCAGTCTATTCTTGTTCTGAGAAATGAAAGCTATTCCTTGCGAGGAATTGCCAAGAAACTGAAGATCTCGTACAACGCTGTGTACTACTCCCTTCATAGACCAGTGCAAACTGTCTCTAACCAGAATAGAAAGAGGAGTGGGAGGCCCCGGTGCACAACTGAGCAAGAGGACAAGTACATTAGAGTGTCTAGTTTGAGAAACAGACGCCTCACAAGTCCTCAACTGGCAGCTTCATTAAATAGTACCTGAAAAACACCAGTCTCAACGTCAACAGTGAAGAAGCGACTCTGGGATGCTGCAAAGAAAAAGCCATATCTCAGACTGGCCAATAAAAGAAAAGATTAAGATGGGAAAAAGAACACAGACACTTGACAGAGGAAGATTGGGAAAAATAGTTATGGACAGACGAATCTAAGTTTGAGGTGTTCGGATCACAAAGAAGAACATTCATGAGGCGGTGAACACAATGTAAAGATGCTGGAGGAGTGAACCATCTGTCAAGCACATGGTGGAGGCAATGTGATGGTCTGGGGGTGCTTTGGTGCTGGTAAAGTGGGAGATTTATACAGGGTAAACGGGATCTTAAAGAAGGAAGGCTATCACCCCATTTTGCAATGCCATGCGTACCCTGTGGACGGCGCTTAATTGGAGCCAATTTTCTCCTACAACAGGACAATGACCCAAAGCACAGCTCCAGACTGTGTAATAACTATTTAGGGAAGAAGCAGTCAGCTGGTATTCTGTCTATAATGGAATGGTCAGCACAGACACCAGATCTCAACCCTATTGAGCTGTTGTGGGAGCAGCTTGACCGTATGGTACGTAAGAAGTGCCCATCAAGCCGATCCAACTTGTGGGAGGTGCTTCAGGAAGCATGGGGTGAAAATTCCTTCAGATTACCTCAACAAATTGACAACTAGAATAACAAAGTCTGCAAGGCTGTAATTGCTGCAAATTGAGGATTCTTTGACAAAAGCAAGGTTTGAAGGACACAATTATTATTTCAATTAAAAATAATTATTTATAACCTTGTCAACATCTTGACTATATTTCCTATTCATTTTGCAACTAATTTCATACATGTTTTCATGGAAAATAAGGACATTTCTAAGTGACCCCAAACCTTTAAACGGTAGTGTATTTAAAATCAAAACAGGGGGATATTGTGTTCATACAGGAATAATATTTAACAGATACAGAGGCATTGACATTTAGAGGAGGCTGGGTTGCAGTAGTTTACCACAGATCATTTAGAGGAGGCTGGGTTGCAGTAGTTTACCACAGATCATTTAGAGGAGGCTGGGTTGCAGTAGTTTACCACAGATCATTTAGAGGAGGCTGGGTTGCAGTAGTTTACCACAGATCATTTAGAGGAGGCTGGGTTGCAGTAGTTTACCACAGATCATTTAGAGGAGGCTGGGTTGCAGTAGTTTACCACAGATCATTTAGAGGAGGCTGGGTTGCAGTAGTTTACCACAGATCATTTAGAGGAGGCTGGGTTGCAGTAGTTTACCACAGATCATTTAGAGGAGGCTGGGTTGCAGTAGTTTATCACAGATCATTTAGAGGAGGCTGGGTTGCAGTAGTTTACCACAGATCGTTTAGAGGAGGCTGGGTTGCAGTAGTTTACCACAGATCATTTAGAGGAGGCTGGGTTGCAGTAGTTTACCACAGATCATTTAGAGGAGGCTGGGTTGCAGTAGTTTATCAGATCATTTAGAGGAGGCTGGGTTGCAGTAGTTTATCAGATCATTTAGAGGAGGCTGGGTTGCAGTAGTTTCACAGATCATAGTCACAGATCATTTAATTCTAAACAAAATGGGGTGATTATTCTGAAAAACAAAATAGTTAATTTTGTATTGTTGAAGCACCACTCTGAAGAGTTTGGCAGGCTGATCTGCATTGAGGCTCTAAGGGGACTAAGGTAGTATTATGCAACAAATATGCTCTCAACAAGGAGGACCCTGATGTTTTTCATGAGGTCAACGTTATACTAGGAAATATGGAGGGCAGATCATCTTTCCTGGAGACTTTAACCTTCATCTAATGGGCAGATCGTCCTTAATGGAGACTTTAACCTTCATCTAATGGGCAGATCGTCCTTAATGGAGATTTTAATCTTCATCTAATGGGCAGATCGTCCTTAATGGAGACTTTAACCTTCATCTAATGGGCAGATCGTCCTTAATGGAGACTTTAACCTTCATCTAATGGGCAGATCGTCCTTAATGGAGACTTTAATCTTCATCTAATGGGCAGATCGTCCTTAATGGAGACTTTAACCTTCATCTAATGGGCAGATCGTCCTTAATGGAGACTTTAACCTTCATCTAATGGGCAGATCGTCCTTAATGGAGACTTTAATCTTCATCTAATGGGCAGATCGTCCTTAATGGAGACTTTAACCTTCATCTAATGGGCAGATCGTCCTTAATGGAGACTTTAACCTTCATCTAATGGGCAGATCGTCCTTAATGGAGACTTTAACCTTCATCTAATGGGCAGATCGTCCTTAATGGAGATTTTAATCTTCATCTAATGGGCAGATCGTCCTTAATGGAGACTTTAACCTTCATGGGGTGGCAGGGTAGCCTAGTGGTTAGAGCGTTGGACTAATAACCAGAAAGTTGCATGTTCAAATCCCCGAGGATTTGACAAGGTACAAATCTGTCGTTCTGCCCCTGAACAGGTAATTAACCCACTGTTCCTAGGCCATCATTGAAAATAAGAATTTGTTCTTAACTGACTAATGGGCAGATCGTCCTTAATGGAGACTTTAACCAAGTGGTGGACAATAGGATTGATAGAAGTATATTCACAGGTAACTCCACACCAACGGATAGACTTGCAATACATATGCTAGCAGAAGATATGGGCCTTACAGACATATGGAGTCCATCCTAATTGATAGTGGGAGAAAACAGTATATTCTCTGTCATAAGACACACTCCAGAAAATATTTCTTCCTGATATCTAATTTCATGGTTAATAATGTGATTGGTCCTATTGTCCTCACAGATCATGCTATAGTAGAGTTACATGTTGATATAAACTCTGAAAATGTGAAGGAGCGTAGACATAGACTCAACACCATGCTATTACAAGATGAGATATTTAGCCTGTCACTAGCAGAGGTAGGATAGATTTAGACTCAACACCATTTTTTTATTTA
>NW_024604466.1:0-3325 GCF_018296145.1 Oncorhynchus tshawytscha | reverse complement strand
CTACTGTCTCTATTATAATATGACAGACCAGCTAGATCTACTGTCTCTATGATCTATGGTTTCTATTATATTATGACAGACCAGCTAGATCTACTGTCTCGATTATAATATGAACAACCAGCTAGATCTACTGTCTCTATTATAATATGACAGACCAGCTAGATCTACTGTCTCTATTATAATATGACAGAATAGCTTGATCTACTGTCTCTATTATAATATGACAGACCAGCTAGATCTCCTGTCTCTATTATAATTTGACAGACCAGCTAGATCTACTGTCTCTATTATATTATGACAGACCAGCTTGATCTACTGTCTCTATTATAATATGACAGACCAGCTAGATCTACTGTCTCTATTATAATATGACAGACCAGCTAGATCTATTGTCTCTATTATGATATGACAGACCAGCTAGATCTACTGTCTCTATTATAATATGACAGACCAGCTAGATCAACTGTCTCTATTATATTATGACAGACCAGCTCGATCTACTGTCTCTATTATAATATGACAGACCAGCTAGATCTACTGTCTCTATTATAATATGAGAGACCAGCTAGATCTATTGTCTCTATTATGATATGACAGACCAGCTAGATCTACTGTCTCTATTATAATATGACAGACCAGCTAGATCTACTGTCGCTATTATATTATGACAGACCACAGCTAGATCTACTGTCTCTATTATAATATGACAGACCAGCTAGATCAATTGTCTCTATTATATTATGACAGACCAGCTAGATCAACTGTCTCTATTATAATATGACAGACCAGCTAGATCTACTGTCTCTATTATAATATGACAGACCAGCTAGATCTACTGTCTCTATTATAATATGACAGACCATCTAGATCTACTGTCAGTAATATATTATGACAGACCAGCTATATCTACTGTCTTTATTATATTATGACAGACAAGCTAGATCTACTGTCGCTATTATATTATGACAGACCAGCGAGATCTATGGTTTCTATTATATTATGACAGACCAGCTACATCTACTGTCTCGATTATAATATGACAGACCAGCTAGATCTACTGTCTCTATTATAATATGACAGACCAGCTAGATCTACTGTCTCTATTATAATATGACAGACCAGCTAGATCTATTGTCTCTATTATAATATGACAAACCAACTAGATCTACTGTCTCTATTATAATTTGACAGACCAGCTAGATCTACTGTCTCTATTATAATATGACAGACCAGCTAGATCTCCTGTCTCTATTATAATATGACAGACCAGCTAGATCTACTGTCTCTATTATAATATGACAGACCAGCTAGATCTACTGTCTCTATTATAATATGACAGACCAGCTAGATCTACTGTCTCTATTATAATATGACAGACCAGCTAGATCTACTGTCTCTATTATAATATGACAGACCAGCTAGATCTACTGTCTCTATTATAATATGACAGACCAGCTAGATCTACTGTCTCTATTATATTATGACAGACCAGCTAGATCTACTGTCTCTATTATATTATGACAGACCAGCTAGATCTACTGTCTCTATTATATTATGACAGACCAGCTAGATCTACTGTCTCTATTATAATATGACAGACCAGCTAGATCTACTGTCTCTATTACAATATGACAGACCAGCTAGATCTACTGTCTCTCTTATATTATGACAGACCAGCTATATCTACTGTCTCTATTATAATATGACAGACCAGCAAGATCTACTATCTCTATTATAACATGAAGGACCAGCAAGATCTACTGTCTCTATTTTAATATGACAGACCAGCTAGATCTAACGTATCTATTAAAATATGACAGACCAGCTATATCTACTGTCTCAATTATAATATGACAGACCAGCTAGATCTACTGTCTCTATTATAATATGACAGACCAGCTAGATCTACTGTCTCTATTATAATATGACAGACCAGCTAGATCTACTGTCTCTATTATAATATGACAGACCAGCTAGATCTACTGTCTCTATTATAATATGACAGACCAGCTAGATCTACTGTCTCTATTATAATTTGACAGACCAGCTAGATCTACTGTCTCTATTATAATATGACAGACCAGCTAGATCTACTGTCTCTATTATAATATGACAGACCAGCTAGATCTACTGTCTCTATTATAATATGACAGACCAGCTAGATCTACTGTCTCTATTATGATATGACAGACCAGCTAGATCTACTGTCTCTATTATATTATGACAGACCAGCTAGATCTACTGTCTCTATTAAAATATGACAGACCAGCTAGATCAACTGTCTCTATTATATTATGACAGACCAGCTAGATCTATTGTCTCTATTATAATATGACAGACCAGCTAGATCTACTGTCTCTATTATAATATGACAGACCAGCTAGATCGATCTACTGTCTCTATTATAATATGACAGACCAGCTAGATCTACTGTCTCTATTATAATATGACAGACCAGCTAGATCTACTGTCTCTATTATAATATGACAGACCAGCTAGATCTACTGTCTCTATTATAATATGACAGACCAGCTAGATCTACTGTCTCTATTATAATATGACAGACCAGCTAGATCTACTGTCTCTATTATAATATGACAGACCAGCTAGATCTACTGTCTATTATATTATGACAGACCAGCTAGATCTACTGTCTCTATTATAATATGACAGACCAGCTAGATCTACTGTCTCTATTATATTATGACAGACCAGCTAGATCTACTGTCTCTATTATAATATGACAGACCAGCTAGATCTACTGTCTCTATTATAATATGACAGACCAGCTAGATCTATTGTCTCTATTATGATATGACAGACCATTATGACAGACCAGCTAGATCTACTGTCTCTATTATAATATGACAGACCAGCTAGATCTACTGTCTCTATTATAATATGACAGACCAGCTAGATCTACTGTCTCTATTATAATATGACAGACCAGCTAGATCTACTGTCTCTATTATAATATGACAGACCAGCTAGATCTACTGTCTCTATTATAATATGACAGACCAGCTAGATCTACTGTCTCTATTATAATATGACAGACCAGCTAGATCTACTGTCTCTATTATAATATGACAGACCAGCTAGATCTACTGTCTCTATTATAATATGACAGACCAGCTAGATCTACTGTCTCTATTATATTATGACAGACCAGCTAGATCTACTGTCTCTATTATAATATGACAGACCAGCTAGATCTACTGTCTCTATTATAATATGACAGACCAGCTAGATCTACTGTCTCTATTATAATATGACAGACCAGCTAGATCTACTGTCTCTATTATAATATGACAGACCAGCTAGA
>NW_024604465.1:0-3324 GCF_018296145.1 Oncorhynchus tshawytscha | reverse complement strand
GCTGGTCTGTCAGATTATAATAGAGACAGTAGATCTAGCTGGTCTGTCATATTATAATAGAGACAGTAGTTCAAGCTGGTCTGTCATAATCTAATAGAGACAGTAGATCTAGCTGGTCTGTCATAATATAATAGAGACAGTAGATCTAGCTGGTCTGTCATATTATAATAGAGACAGTAGATCTAGCTTGCATGTCATAAAATAATAGAGATAGTAGATCAAGCTGGTCTGTCAAAATATAATAGAGACAGTAGATCTAGCTGGTCTGTCATATTATAATAGAGACAGTAGATCTAGCTGGTCTGTCATAATATAATAGAGACAGTAGATCTAGCTGGTCTGTCATAATATAATGGAGACAGTAGATCTAGCAGGTTTGTACATTATTAAAAAGACAGTAGATCTAGCTGGTCTGTCATATTATAATCGAGACAGTAGATCTAGCTGGTCTGTCATAATATAATAGAGACAGTAGATCTAGCTGGTCTGTCATAATATAATAGAGACAGTAGATCTAGCTGGTCTGTCATATTATAATAGAGACAGTAGATCTAGCTGGTCTGTCATATTATAATAGAGACAGTAGATCTAGCTGGTCTGTCATATTATAATAGAGACAGTAGATCTAGCTGGTCTGTCATAATATAATAGAGACAGTAGATCTAGCTGGTCTGTCATAATATAATAGAGACAGTAGATCTAGCTGGTTTGTAACATTATTAAAAAGACAGTAGATCTAGCTGGTCTGTCATATTATAATAGAGACAGTAGATCTTGCTGGTCTGTCATAATATAATAGAGACAGTAGATCTAGCTGGTCTGTCATATTATAATAGAGACAGTAGATCTAGCTGGTCTGTCATAAAATAATAGAGATAGTAGATCAAGCTGGTCTGTCATAATATAATAGAGACAGTAGATCTAGCTGGTCTGTCATATTATAATAGAGACAGTAGATCTAGCTGGTCTGTCATAATATAATAGAGACAGTAGATCTAGCTGGCATGTCATAAAATAATAGAGATAGTAGATCAAGCTGGTCTATCAAAATATAATAGTGACAGTAGATCTAGCTGGTCTGTCATATTATAATAGAGACAGTAGATCTAGCTGGTCTGTCATAATATAATAGAGACAGTAGATCTAGCTGGTCTGTCATAATATAATGGAGACAGTAGATCTAGCAGGTTTGTACATTATTAAAAAGACAGTAGATCTAGCTGGTCTGTCATATTATAATCGAGACAGTAGATCTAGCTGGTCTGTCATAATATAATAGAGACAGTAGATCTAGCTGGTCTGTCATATTATAATAGAGACAGTAGATCTAGCTGGTCTGTCATAATATAATAGAGACAGTAGATCTAGCTGGTCTGTCATAATATAATAGAGACAGTAGATCTAGCTGGTCTGTCATAATATAATAGAGACAGTAGATCTAGCTGGTCTGTCATATTATAATAGAGACAGTAGATCTAGCTGGCATGTAATAAAATAATAGAGATAGTAGATCAAGCTGGTCTGTCATAATATAAGAGTGACAGTAGATCTAGCTGGTCTGTCATATTATAATAGAGACAGTAGATCTAGCTGGTCTGTCATAATATAATAGAGACAGTAGATCTAGCTGGTCTGTCATATTATAATAGAGACAGTAGATCTAGCTGGTCTGTCATATTATAATAGAGACAGTAGATCTAGCTGGTCTGTCATAAAATAATAGAGACAGTAGATCTAGCTGGTCTGTCATAATATAATAGAGACAGTAGATCTAGCTGGTCTGTCATATTATAATAGAGACAGTAGATCTAGCTGGTCTGTCATATTATAATAGAGACAGTAGATCTAGCTGGTCTGTCATATTATAATAGAGACAGTAGATCTAGCTGGTCTGTCATAATATAATAGAGACAGTAGATCTAGCTGGTCTGTCATAATATAATAGAGACAGTAGATCTAGCTGGTCTGTCATATTATAATAGAGACAGTAGATCTAGCTGGTCTGTCATATTATAATAGAGACAGTAGATCTAGCTGGTCTGTCATAATATAATAGAGACAGTAGATCAGCTGGTCTGTCATAATATAATAGAGACAGTAGATCTAGCTGGTCTGTCATAATATAATAGAGACAGTAGATCTAGCTGGTCTGTCATAATATAATAGAGACAGTAGATCTAGCTGGTCTGTCATAATATAATAGAGACAGTAGATCTAGCTGGTCTGTCATAATATAATAGAGACAGTAGATCTAGCTGGTCTGTCATATTATAATAGAGACAGTAGATCTAGCTGGTCTGTCATAATATAATAGAGACAGTAGATCTAGCTGGTCTGTCATATTATAATAGAGACAGTAGATCTAGCTGGTTTGTCATAATTAAAAAGACAGTAGATCTAGCTGGTCTGTCATATTATAATAGAGACAGTAGATCTAGCTGGTCTGTCATAATATAATAGAGACAGTAGATCTAGCTGGTCTGTCATATTATAATAGAGACAGTAGATCTAGCTGGTCTGTCATAATATAATAGAGACAGTAGATCTAGCTGGTCTGTCATAATATAAGAGAGACAGTAGATCTAGCTGGTCTGTCATATTATAATAGAGATAGTAGATCTAGCTGGTCTGTCATATTATAATAGAGACAGTAGATCTAGCTGGTCTGTCATATTATAATAGAGACAGTAGATCTAGCTGGTCTGTCATAATATAATAGAGACAGTAGATCTAGCTGGTCTGTCATATTATAATAGAGACAGTAGATCTAGCTGGTCTGTCATATTATAATAAAGATAGTAGATCAAGCTGGTCTGTCATAATATAAGACAGACAGTAGATCTAGCTGGTCTGTCATATTGTAATAGAGACAGTAGATATAGCTGGTCTGTCAGATTATAATAGAGACAGTAGATCTAGCTGGTCTGTCAGATTATAATAGAGACAGTAGATCTAGCTGGTCTGTCATATTATAATAGAGACAGTAGTTCAGCTGGTCTGTCATAATCTAATAGAGACAGTAGATCTAGTAGATCTAGCTGGTCTGTCATATTATAATAGAGACAGTAGATCTAGCTGGTCTGTCATATTATAATAGAGACAGTAGATCTAGCTTGCATGTCATAAAATAATAGAGATAGTAGATCAAGCTGGTCTGTCAAAATATAATAGAGACAGTAGATCTAGCTGGTCTGTCATATTATAATAGAGACAGTAGATCTAGCTGGTCTGTCATAATATAATAGAGACAGTAGATCTAGCTGGTCTGTCATAATATAATGGAGACAGTAGATCTAGCAGGTTTGTACATTATTAAAAAGACAG
>NW_024604464.1:0-3324 GCF_018296145.1 Oncorhynchus tshawytscha | reverse complement strand
AAAATTACTTCCGGCGCCGACAGAGATGGCCGCCCGCCTCGCGTTCCTAGAAACTATGCAGTTTTTTGTTTTACGTGTTATTTCTTACACTAGTACCCCAGGTCATCTTAGGTTTCTTACATACAGCCGAGAAGAACTACTGAATATAAGATCAGCGTCAACTCACCATCAGTACGACTAAGAATATGTTTCGCGATGCGGATCCTGTGTTCTGCCTACAACCAGTGTAAACGAGTGGATCACATGCAGCGACCAAAAAAAACGACTCAGAAAAAGAGGGAAACGAAGCGGTCTTCTGGTCAGACTCCGGAGACGGGCACATCGTGCACCACTCCCCTAGCATTCTTCTTGCCAATGTCCAGTCTCTTGACAACAAGGTTGATGAAATCCGAGCAAGGGTAGCATTCCAGAGGGACATCAGAGACTGTAACGTTCTTTGCTTCACGGAAACATGGCTCACTGGAGAGACGCAATCCAAAGCGGTGCAGCCAGCGGGTTTCTCCACGCACGCGCCGACAGAAACAAACATCTTTCTGGTAAGAAGACGGGGCGGGGGCGTATGTCTTATGGCCAACGTGACATGGTGTGATGAAAGAAACATACAGGAACTCAAATCCTTCTGTTCACCTGATTTAGAATTCCTCACAAACAAATGTAGACCGCATTATCTACCAAGAGAATTCTCTTCGATTATAATCACAGCCGTATATATCCCCCCCAAGCAGACACATCGATGGCTCTGAACAAACTTTATTTAACTCTCTGCAAACTGGAAACAATTTATCCGGAGGCTGCATTCATTGTAGCTGGGGATTTTAACAAGGCTAATCTGAAAACAAGACTCCTAAATTTTATCAGCATATCGATTGCGCAACCAGGGGTGGAAAGACCCTGGATCATTGTTACTCTAACTTCCGCGACGCATATAAGGCCCTGCCCCGCCCTCCTTTCGGAAAAGCTGACCACGACTCCATTTTGTTGATCCCTGCCTACAGACAGAAACTAAAACAAGAAGCTCCCACGCTGAGGTCTGTCCAACGCTGGTCCGACCAAGCTGACTCCACACTCTAGGACTGCTTCCATCACGTGGACTGGGAGATGTTTCGTATTGCGTCAGACAACAACATTGACGAATACGCTGATACGGTGTGCGAGTTCATTAGAACGTGCGTTGAAGATGTCGTTCCCATAGCAACGATTAAAACATTCCCTAACCAGAAAGTGGATTGATGGCAGCATTCGTGTGAAACTGAAGGCACGAACCACTGCTTTTAATCAGGGCAAGGTGTCTGGTAACATGACTGAATACAAACAGTGCAGCTATTCCCTCCGCAAGGCTATCAAACAAGCTAAGCGCCAGTACAGAGACAAAGTAGAATCTCAATTCAACGGCTCAGACACAAGAGGTATGTGGCAGGGTCTACAGTCAATCACGGACTACAGGAAGAAACCCAGCCCAGTCACGGACCAGGATGTCTTGCTCCCAGGCAGACTAAATAACTTTTTTGCCCGCTTTGAGGACAATACAGTGCCACTGACACGGCCTGCAACGGAAACATGCGGTCTCTCCTTCACTGCAGCCGAAGTGAGTAAGACATTTAAACGTGTTAACCCTCGCAAGGCTGCAGGCCCAGACGGCATCCCCAGCCGCGCCCTCAGAGCATGCGCAGACCAGCTGGCCGGTGTGTTTACGGACATATTCAATCAATCCCTATACCAGTCTGCTGTTCCCACATGCTTCAAGAGGGCCACCATTGTTCCTGTTCCCAAGAAAGCTAAGGTAACTGAGCTAAACGACTACCGCCCCGTAGCACTCACATCCGTCATCATGAAGTGCTTTGAGAGACTAGTCAAGGACCATATCACCTCCACCCTACCTGACACCCTTGACCCACTCCAATTTGCTTACCGCCCAAATAGGTCCACAGACGATGCAATCTCAACCACACTGCACACTGCCCTAACCCATCTGGACAAGAGGAATACCTATGTGAGAATGCTGTTCATCGACTACAGCTCGGCATTCAACACCATAGTACCCTCCAAGCTCGTCATCAAGCTCGAGACCCTGGGTCTCGACCCCGCCCTGTGCAACTGGGTACTGGACTTCCTGACGGGCCGCCCCAGGTGGTGAGGGTAGGCAACAACATCTCCTCCCCGCTGATCCTCAACACTGGGGCCCCACAAGGGTGCGTTCTGAGCCCTCTCCTGTACTCCCTGTTCACCCACGACTGCGTGGCCACGCACGCCTCCAACTCAATCATCAAGTTTGCGGACGACACAACAGTGGTAGGCTTGATTACCAACAACGACGAGACGGCCTACAGGGAGGAGGTGAGGGCCCTCGGAGTGTGGTGTCAGGAAAATAACCTCACACTCAACGTCAACAAAACTAAGGAGATGATTGTGGACTTCAGGAAACAGCAGAGGGAACGCCCCCATCCACATCGATGGAACAGTAGTGGAGAGGGTAGCAAGTTTTAAGTTCCTCGGCATACACATCACAGACAAACTGAATTGGTCCACTCACACAGACAGCATCGTGAGGAAGGCGCAGCAGCGCCTCTTCAACCTCAGGAGGCTGAAGAAATTCGGCTTGTCACCAAAAGCACTCACAAACTTCTACAGATGCACAATCGAGAGCATCCTGGCGGGCTGTATCACCGCCTGGTATGGCAACTGCACCGCCCTCAACCGTAAGGCTCTCCAGAGGGTAGTGAGGTCTGCACAACGCATCACCGGGGGCAAACTACCTGCCCTCCAGGACACCTACACCACCCGATGCTACAGGAAGGCCATAAAGATCATCAAGGACATCAACCACCCGAGCCACTGCCTGTTCACCCCGCTGCCATCCAGAAGGCGAGGTCAGTACAGGTGCATCAAAGCTGGGACCGAGAGACTGAAAAACAGCTTCTATCTCAAGGCCATCAGACTGTTAAACAGCCACCACTAACATTGAGTGGCTACTGCCAACACACTGTCAATGACACTGACTCTACTCCAGCCACTTTAATCATGGGAATTGATGGGAAATGATGTAAATGTATCGCTAGCCACTTTAAACAATGCTACCTTATATAATGTTACTTACCCTACATTGTTCATCTCATATGCATACGTTGATACTGTACTCTATATCATCGACTGCATCCTTATGTAATACATGTATCACTAGCCACTTTAACTATGCCACTTGGTTTACATACTTATCTCATATGTATATACTGTACTCGATATCATCTACTGTATCTTGCCTATGCTGCTCTGTACCATCACTCATTCATATATCCTTATGTACATATTCTTTATCCCCTTAGTTTT
>NW_024604463.1:0-3324 GCF_018296145.1 Oncorhynchus tshawytscha | reverse complement strand
GAGGGAGAGGAGAGACAGGGGGAGAGGGAGACGAGAGACGGACGGGGGATAGGGAGAGGAGAGACGGGGGGGGATAAGGGAGAGGAGAGACGGGGGAGAGGGAGAGGAGAGACGGGGGGAGAGGGAGAGGAGAGACGAGGGGGGATAGGGAGAGGAGAGACGGAGGGGAGATAGGGAGAGGAGAGACGGGGGGAGAGGGAGAGGTGAGACGGATGGGGGATAGGGAGAGAGAGAGACGACGGGGGATAGGGAGAGGAGAGACGGACGGGGGATAGGGAGAGGAGAGACGGACGGGGGATAGGGAGAGGAGAGACGGACGGGGGAATAGGGAGAGGAGAGACGGAGGAGAGGAGATAGGGGAGGGAGAGAGACGAGAGACGGGGGAGATAGGGAGAGGAGAGACGGGGAGAGGGAGAGGAGAGACGGGGGGAGAGGAGAGGAGAGACGGGGAGAGGGAGAGGAGAGACGAGGGAGAGGGAGAGAGAGAGACGGACGGGGGGATAGGGAGAGGAGAGACGGACGGGGGAGAGGGAGAGGGAGAGACGGAGGATAGGGAGAGGAGAGACGGGGGATAGGGAGAGGAGAGACGGGGGAGAGGGAGAGGAGAGACGGAGGGATAGGGAGAGGAGAGACGGACGGGGGATAGGGAGAGGAGAGACGGACGGGGGATAGGGAGAGGAGAGACGGGGGAGAGGGAGAGGAGAGACGGAGGGATAGGGAGAGGGAGAGACGGACGGGGGGATAGGGAGAGGAGAGACGGACGGGGGATAGGGAAAGGAGAGACTGGGGGATAGGGAGAGGAGAGACGGGGAGAGGAGAGACGGGGAGAGGGAGAGACGAGAGACGGGGGGAGAGGGAGAGGAGAGACGGGGGGAGAGGGAGAGGAGAGACGGGGGAGAGGGAGAGGAGAGACGGACGGGGGAGAGTGAGAGAGGAGAGACGGACGGGGGGAGAGGGAGAGGAGAGACGGACGGGGGGAGAGGGAGAGGAGAGACGGGGGGAGAGGGAGAGGGAGAGACGGGGGGAGAGGGAGAGGAGAGACGGGGGATAGGGAGAGGAGAGACGGACGGGGGATAGGGAGAGAGGAGAGACTGGGGGATAGGGAGAGGAGAGACGGGGGAGAGGGAGAGGAGAGACGGGGGGAGAGGGAGAGGAGAGACGAGGCGGGGAGAGGGAGAGGAGAGACAGAGGGAGAGGAGAGAGGGGGAGAGGGAGAGGAGAGACGGGGGGAGAGGGAGAGGAGAGACGGGGGAGAGGGAGAGGAGAGACGGACGGGGGAGAGAGGAGAGACGGACGGGGGAGAGGAGAGATGGGGGAGAGGAGAGATGGGGAGAGGGAGAGGAGAGACGGGGGAGAGGGAGAGGAGAGACGGGGATGGTGGGAGAGGAGAGACGGACGGGGATAGGGAGAGGAGAGACGGACGGGGATAGGGAGAGGAGAGACGGACGGGGATAGGGAGAGGAGAGACTGAGGGATAGGAGAGGAGAGACGGGGAGGAGAGAGAGACGGACGGGGATAGGGAGAGAGAGATGGACGGGGATAGGAGAGGAGAGACCGATTGTGACAGCAAAGGAGAGACGGGGACAGGGAAGAGAGAGACGGAGAGGAGAGACGAGAGACGGGGATAGGAGAGAGGAGAGACGGACGGGGAGAGGAGAGACGGGGGAGAGGGAGAGGAGAGGCAGGGGGACAGGGAGAGAGAGACGTGGGGAGAGGGAGAGGAGAGAGACGGGAGAGGGAGAGGAGAGACGGGGATAGGGAGAGGAAGACGGGGATAGGGAGAGGAGAGAGGGGAGAGGGAGAGAGAGACGACGGGGAGAGGCAGAGGCGGGGGATATGAGAGGAGAGATGAGGGAGAGGGAGGCGGGGGGAGGAGAGACGGGAAGAGGGAGAAAGGAGACGGGGCGGGAGAGGAGAGGCGGGGGAGAGGGACAGGCGGGGGATAGGGAGCGGAGAGATGAGGGAGAGGGAGAGGAGAGGTGGGGGAGAGGAGAGACGGGGAAGAGGGAGAGGAGAGACGGGGAGAGGGAGAGGAGAGGCGGGGGACAGGGAGAGGAGAGATGAGGGAGAGGAGAGGGGGGGGGGAGAGGGAGAGACGGAAGAGGGAGAGGAGAGACGGGGAGGGGAGAGGCAAGGAGAGGGAGAGGCGGAGGGATAGGAGAAGAGAGATGAGGAGAGATGAGGGGTGGGGAGAGGGAGAGACGGAGGGATAGGGAGAAGAGAGATGAGGGAGAGGAGAGGCGGGGGAGAGGAGGACGGGGAAGAGGGAGAGGAGAGACGGGGAGAGGGAGAGGAGAAGCGGGGGAGAGGGAGAGGGCGGGGATAGGCAGGAGAGACCTGATGGCTGTGACAGAGGGAGAGGTGGGGGAAGAGGAGAAGAGAGTGTGTGTGGTGTCCTTTCGCTTACCCTTATCTGAGCTCACAGATAAAGAGAGGGTGAGAGCGGAGGAGTTAACAGAGGAGGGAGACATGAAAGACTGGAGAAACGCTGAGTCTGAGAAAACCTACCCTGAGGCATGGCAGAGATCACACACACATACACACACACACGGCAACGCTTCTGAGCAGAAGTATGAGAAATACCCAAAACGTGTGTGTGTGTAGAAGCGGTGTTTGTAATTACATGTCTCAGGTCTTGTTGAATCAGGGGCTTTCTGAAAACACATTCCTGGTTCTCTGCCATTTGGAGCGTATATGTGTATATACACAGATTATATGTGTGTATGTGTGTGTGTGTGTGTGTGTGTGTGTGTGTGTGTGTGTGTGTGTGTGTGTGTGTGTGTGTGTATGTGTGTGTGTGTGTGTGTGTGTGTGTGCATACAGCACCAGTCTAAAGTTCTGACACACCTACTCATTCAAGGTTTTTATTTAATGTTACTGGTATTCTGTTTTCTGTAGAATAATAGTGAAGACATCAAAAGTATGAAATAACACATATGGAATCATGTAGTAACCAAAAGATAGTGTTATTAAACAAATGGAAATATATTTTATATTTGAGATTCTTCCTTGCCTGGCTGACAGCTCTGAACTCGGCATTAGAGGTGTAGAAGGGTATGGACAGGTTCACACACAGTGTGTTAAAAATCTATTTAAATCACTTTATTTAGACATTTTTTAGTAAGTAATACTTAAAAGTTAAGTCTAGTTGTCTTATTTTTAATGATTTAAATAAAAATATGGAGGGAGGGGGTGTTGCACTACGTCACCATTAATATCAGAACCACGCTACCATTAATATTTCCATCACCATAATATCAGCACTACGCCACCATTAATATCACCATTAATATCAGCACTACGTCACCATTAATATCAGCACTA
>NW_024604462.1:0-3323 GCF_018296145.1 Oncorhynchus tshawytscha | reverse complement strand
GTCAATCATTTTAAATACTATACTTAAAAACTGGAAATCAACCAATCCTCCATTGTTAACGCAATAGAAAGGTCAAATGCTTTATTATCTAAAAATGTAAAGTGCTGAGACGGTAAAGCCAAATGGTACAGTTTGAGGCCATGTGACGGACAGTGATGCAGGAGCATGAGAAGGAGGTGTGTTCTAGTGGGTCTGGGCAGGTGTGATGTAGTTAATGAGATGTGTGTTCCAGTGGGTCTGGGCAGGTGTGATGTAGTTAATGGAGAAGGAGGTGTGTTCTAGTGGGTCTGGGCAGGTGTGATGTGTTATGGAGATGGAGGTGTGTTCTAGTGGGTCTGGGCAGGTGTGATGTAGTTAATGGAGATGTGTGTTCTAGTGGGTCTGGGCAGGTGTGATGTAGTTAATGGAGATGGAGGTGTGTTCTAGTGGGTCTGGGCAGGTGTGATGTAGTTAATGGAGATGGAGGTGTGTTCTAGTGGGTCTGGGCAGGTGTGATGTAGTTAATGGAGATGGAGGTGTGTTCTAGTGGGTCTAGGTGTGATGTAGTTAATGGAGAAGGAGGTGTGTTCTAGTGACTGGGCTGGTGTGATGTGTTAATTTTCTATTTATTTATTTCATTTTTATTTCACCTTTATTTAACCAGGTAGGCAGAGTTGAGAACAAGTTCTCATTTACAACTGCGACCTGGCCAAGATAAAGCATAGCAGTGTGAACAGACAACAACACAGAGTTACACATGGAGTCAATAAACAAGTCAATGACACAGTAGAAAAAAGAAAAAAAGAGTCTATATACATTGTGTGCAAAAGGCATAGGAGGTAGGCAAATAATTAATATTTAGCAGATTAACACTGAGTGATTATGATCAAATGGTCATGAGATACTGGTGTAAAAGAGCAGATAAAGCCATAAATAAAAACAGTATGGGGATGAGGTAGGTAAAAGTGGGCATTTAGATGGACATGTACAGCTGCAGCGATCGAGTTAGCTGCTCATTAGCAGATGTTTAAAGAGGTGATGAGATCAAAGTCTCCAACTTAAGCGATTTTTGCAATTGTTCCAGTCACAGGCATGCAGAGAACTGATAGGAAACAGAAATGAGGTGTTGGCCTAATGGAGATGGAGGTGTGTAGTGGGTCTGGGCAGTGTGGGACATGTAGCCATGGAGATGGGGTTGTTCTATTACAAAATTTCCATCAATGGAGATGGGAGTGTGTTCTAGAGGGTCTGGGCAGGTGTGATGTAGTTAAAGTTTGTATGTGTATGTTTTGTAGTGTTTATAAAATATCAAATAAACTTCAAATTCAACCAATTGTTTGCACTCATGACTTGAGTGATTAAAGTAAACCACAGTTTTGGAAATACATAACGCCATCTAACTAAAAATCAAAGAATGTTAGCTATATGCAGTTATCTTAGATGGCCAGCTAACATTAGCTATTTAGCGAGATGGAGCCCAACTACCGGAGACCAGTTAGAACCCGATTAACAAAACCCAACTAAAACATGACTGCAGATCAAAAGAGCAGAGACATACAGAATGATCGCTGGGAAAATCCCCAACATCCAAAATAGAAAGATTACAGATGTCAGTCAGCTAGTGCGCTAGCAGTAAGCCAAGGTTGTAAAAGTCCCGTACGTAGTCTTCCTGAAGCATTGGCTCTTTCCAGCCAATTGTGACTGGCTTATTTATTATTTATTAATAATAGGTAGTTATTTATGATGCAAGGTGATTTGTAAATTAGTCAGTCAGCAGCCATCTGCACTGTCGGCTGCAATGTCGAACGAGCCCAATACCAAATCAATCAGGTGTTCGACGAAATGATTCTTCAGACGTCATTGATCACGTGCTGCTGATAGTGACACTGCTTTGAATTATACCGTTTAGCGACTTCAGTACATGCCTCATAGCTCCAGTCTCAAACTTAACCCCGTTCCTGCTGAAGAAGAGGAGGTCTGCTGGATGGAGAAAGAAGCTCTCGTGAAAGAGGAGGATGAAGAGGAGGCTGTTACAATACAAAAACAAGTAGAGGGTGAGGCTGTTACAGTGAAAGAAGAAGAGGAAAGACGTTTCAGTTAAAGACGAGGAAGACACATTCAGAGTTAAAGAAGAGGACGACGATGTTTCAGTGAAAGAAGAGATGACTGTCACATCGAAAAATGATGGAGAAGAAGAGGAGGAAACTGGATATCTGGGCCCGGTTTCCCAAGGGCATGTTACGGCATCCAATGATTTTAACGATGAACGGGCCCTGATTAACACTAGTAAGTACTGTCTTAAAAACAGAAGCACAAACTCTGCAGTTGTTGAACTGATGTGTGGTGTTAAAGGGGAAATTTCCAATTGCTACATCCATATTTTGACTTTTAAATTATTTATTTATAGGCATTGATTCTTGAAGCATATAACACATGCCTCATGAGCTTAGTTCAACTGTTGTACCCCATCAGAACCACAAATAAGCTTTTTTTTACGCCAATGTTTAGAAACAATGTAAATCAACACTGTATAGCCTCAACATGGTTAAAACTATAATGCTGATATTATGGATGGTCAGTCCTTGCATCCATAGGTCTGTCTATGCATTTGAGAGTAGTTACATTTCTCAAGCCCCATCCATCATCTTATTCCCAAAACAGTGGTGGAATTACAGCTTTGTTATTGGCTGAACCGCAGATTGGTAGATTGTTGTGTGGCTTTTTTAAAGGGAAACCTAGTTTTTAAACAAACACAATGGCTGCCCAGAGTCCTGAGCTGTGTTAGAATACTCATACTAACCATACTATTTGTGATGTTAATTGAGTATATAGTATGCTTATTGGTCATAGTATGCCAAAAGTTCCCGGATGTCGTACTAAATTTGCCAAAATATGACGTATACACGCAGTACTTTAGGGCCCATAATGTAATTCTTCAGGAAATGCGCGTGGCTACACAGCGTTTTCAGATTTGAAGAAAATGGAGGAAAATAAGTCCAACGAGAGCCGATACAAATTCATTGCTTTAACCGATTATGACAAATGTCAAGAAAATGTTGAGCAATGTAATAAAGTAATGACTTTTCAAATAAGTTACGTTACACGTTATGTTAGCTACACTATCCTTACAAAACGCATAGCATATCTTTACAGCAGTATGTATCGGTATGTTAACTAGCTACCTAACGGTAGTTGGCTACTTATACATCAAACTTGTCAGTATAGTAACTATTTTCTAACTAACTACCCAATGTTTATTGACTTGATTAGAGCTCAGAATAACTGATGAATTTAATAACGCCAACACCCGTTGAATATGGCCGGTGTCAGTAAACATCTGCAAA
>NW_024604461.1:0-3322 GCF_018296145.1 Oncorhynchus tshawytscha | reverse complement strand
TTGTCTGGACTGTTGTCTGGGTTGTCTGGGTCTGTGCTGACTGAAGTGTAATCACCTGTAATCTCTCTCTCTCTTTCTGTCTGTCTCTCTTTCTGTGTCTCTCTTACTGTCTCTCTCTCTTTCTGTCTCTCTCTTTCTGTCTCTGTCTCTTACTGTCTCTCTTTTCTATCTCTCTCTCTTTCTGTCTCTCTCTTTCTCTTCTGTCTCTCTTTTCTGTCTCTCTCTTACTGTCTCTCTCTCTTTTTCTGTCTCTCTCTTTCTGTCTCTCTCTTACTGTCTCTCTCTCTCTTTTCTGTCTCTCTCTTTCTATCTCTCTCTTACTGTCTCTCTCTCTCTTTTCTGTCTCTCTCTTTCTGTCTCTCTCTTTCTGTCTCTCTCTCTCTCTCTTTCTGTCTCTCTCTTTCTGTCTCTCTCTTACTGTCTCTCTCTCTCTCACTCTTTCTGTCTCTCTCTTACTGTCTCTCTCTCTTTCTGTCTCTCTCTTTCTGTCTCTCTCTCTTCTGTCTCTCTCTCTCTCTTTCTGTCTCTCTCTTTCTATCTCTCTCTTACTGTCTCTCTCTTACTGTTTCTCTCTCTCTCTTTCTGTCTCTCTTACTGTCTCTCTCTCTCTTTTCTGTCTCTCTCTTTCTGTCTCTCTCTTTCTGTCTCTCTCTCTCTTTTCTGTCTCTCTCTTTCTGTCTCTCTCTTACTGTCTCTCTCTCTCTTTCTGTCTCTCTCTTTCTATCTCTCTCTACTGTCTCTCTCTCTCTCTTTCTGTCTCTCTCTTTCTGTCTCTCTCTCTTTCTGTCTCTCTCTCTCTTTCTGTCTCTCTCTTACTGTCTCTCTCTCTTCTTTCTGTCTCTCTCTTTCTATCTCTCTCTTACTGTCTCTCTCTCTCTCTTTCTGTCTCTCTCTTTCTGTCTCTCTCTCTTACTGTCTCTCTCTCTCTCTTTCTGTCTCTCTCTTTCTGTCTGTCTCTCTTTCTGTGTCTCTCTTACTGTCTCTCTCTCTTTCTGTCTCTCTCTTACTGTCTCTCTCTCTCTCTTTCTGTGTAATCTGAGGGAAATATGTGTCTCTAATATCGTTATCTTTGTGCAGCTCAGTTTCCACCTCATTTTGTGTTCAGTATAGCCTGTCTTCTCTTGAGGTCTGCCTTCGATGACCTTTCTCAATAGCAAGGCTATGCTCACTGAGTCTGTACATAGTCAAAGCTTTCCTTAAGTTTGGGTCGGTCACAGTGGTCTTGTATTCTGTGGTCTGGTATTCTGTGGTCTGGTATTCTGTGGTCTGGTATTCTGTGGTCTGGTATTCTGTGGTCTGGTATTCTGTGGTCTGGTATTCTGTGGTCTGGTATTCTGTGGTCTGGTATTATGTGGTCTGGTATTCTGTGGTCTGGTATTATGTGGTCTGGTATTCTGTGGTCTGGTATTCTGTGGTCTGGTATTCTGTGGTCTGGTATTCTGTGGTCTGGTATTCTGTGGTCTGGGTATTCTGTGGTCTGGTATTCTGTGGTCTGGTATTCTGTGGTCTGGTATTCTGTGGTCTGGTATTCTGTGGTCTGGTATTCTGTGGTCTGGTATTCTGTGGTCTGGTATTCTGTGGTCTGGTATTCTGTGGTCTGGTATTCTGTGGTCTGGTATTCTGTGGTATTCTGTGGTCGGTTATTCTGTGGTCTGGTATTCTGTGGTCTGGTATTCTGTCTGGTCTGTGTCTGGTATTCTGTGGTCTGGTATTCTGTGGTCTGGTATTCTGTGGTCTGGTATTCTGTGGTCGGGTATTCTGTGGTCGGGTATTCTGTGGTCTGTTATTCTGTGGTCTGTTATTCTGTGGTCTGGTATTCTCCCCATGTGTACTCTCTGTTTAGGGCCAAATTGCATTCTAGTTTGCTTTGTTTGTTTGTAAATACACCACACAGTTCAATGTGTTTTTGTTTTCTCATGATTTGGTTGGGTCTAATTGTGTTGCTGTCTCTCTCTCGCTACCTCTACCTCTCTCTCTCTCTCTTTCACCCCCTCCCCCCCTCTCTCTCTCTCTCTACCTGTCTCTCTCTCTCTCTTTCACCCCCTCCCCCTCTCTCTCTTTCACCCCCTCTCTCTCTCTCTTGCTCTCGCTCTCCCTCTCTCTCTCTCTCTCTCTCTCTCTCTTTCTCTCGTTAGTTTCCTAAGACTTTTATCAATGCATGTGTTGCCTTTTTTAAAATTGCGTCTCCGTGCGGAGGCCATCTCTATACTGAACTGTTTATCTTCTGTTCCTAGGTCAGGTTGCAGGTGGGCCTGTACATAGTCTACATACTAGACTGGTTGACAGTCTACAGTAGAGAACAGATTCTGGTCCTTCGGCTTGAAGACCACGCCTCCAACAGGAAATACACAATGCACAAAGTCTTTGACTTCCTCAACTTGGGTACGTAGTATTCAACTCTCTTCCTTAACATTTCTTTATTTCAAGTCAGTCAGTCTCTATTGAAGGCTGCTAGACACAGAGTTTTAATTACATAGCGAAGCTCTTTGAAGTTGACTTATGCAACCACCCAAGATCCACATCATGTTATAGACACTTCCCCCATGCTATTCTTACTATAACCTGAAGGGGGCAGCACAACCCCACAATCCTGTAACTCACCAACAATCCAACTCGTCTCACCATCACCCAGGTAACAGGGTATAACAGAGGTTACTGTAATAGTTACGATAAAAGTTACTGTAAAGCGCTCTTTGATTGATTGATTGATTGTTTGACTGATTGATGAATTGATTAACTTACTGATTGGTTGATTAATGTATTGATTGATTGACTGACTGACTGATTGGTAGACTTGCAGATTGGTTGATTGACTGACTGACTGACTGACTGATTGGTTGATTAATGTATTGATTGAATGACTGACTAACTGATTGGTTGACTTGCAGATTGATTGATTGACTGACTGACTGACTGATTGGTTGACTGACCGATTGATTGATTGACTGACTGACTGACTGACTGATTGGCTGGTTGACTGACTGATTGACTGACTGACTGACTGATTGGTTGATTAATGCATTGATTGATTGACTGACTGACTGATTGGTAGACTTGCAGATTGGTTGATTAACTGACTGACTGACTGACTGATTGGTTGATTAATGTATTGATTGAATGACTGACTAACTGATTGGTTGACTTGCAGATTGATTGATTGACTGACTGACTGACTGATTGGTTGACTGACCGATTGATTGATTGACTGACTGACTGACTGATTGGCTGGTTGACTGACTGATTGACTGACTGACTGACTGATTGGTTGATTAATGTATTGATTGAATGACTGACTAACTGATTGGTTGACTTGCAGATTGAT
>NW_024604460.1:0-3322 GCF_018296145.1 Oncorhynchus tshawytscha | reverse complement strand
TTTTGGTTAGGTTATAATGATGGTAGAACCCTTTTACGTCCTAAAAGAATGTATGCATTGCATGCTTACGTTTCACGTGTTAGTCATCAGTTATCTTGCTTACATTCTTCTTCCTGTATCCTTCTGACCATAGTACATCCAGCTGTCATAAACATACGTATGGTCTTGGTTAATGTACTCTTTCAAAAATAGAGTATAGCCTGAGTGTCATATGGCCTGGGTGAACTTGACATTGGTGTCTGTCTTTAAGCGGCATCTAGTCCATCTGCTGACTGGACGCAGTTGAGTAAATATAAATGAATAAAGACAGACACCAATGTCAAGTTCAATAGCCTTGTTTGTGCATTGTACAAATCCCTACACGTGGAGTCCAAGGAACAGTCCGGCTAGTCGAATATCTATCAACTAGACTCCGTAACAAAACCCATATGGGGACTTATTTGACACCAAATCAACAACAGAAATTACTAAAACATAAATTGTCAGTCAGCAGATGGCGGTCTGCGACTTTAAGGCAATGCTGATGGTGTGACGTATAAAACAGCAGCAACAGTTCGTCAGAAACCTCCGTAGCTTGCAAGACAAAATAGCCTAACCAATAAACCTCTTTAGACGCTTTTTTGTGTATATTAGCCACTGTGTTTGGTCACTAAGCTACTCTCCTTCTAATGAAGAGAAGGATATCACAGTAAATCAAGAAGTAGAGAGTGGGGCCGTTACTGTGAAAGAAGAGGAGGACGCGTTCAGAGTGAAAGAGGAGGAGGATGTTACAGTGAAAGGAGAGGATGTAGTTTATGGCGTGAAAGAGGAGGGGGAGGAGATGACTGTTACATCGAAAAAGGAGGAGGAGGGAGAAGAGGAGGAACCTGGATATCTGGGCCCGGTTTCCCAAACGCATCTTAAGGCATCCAATGGTTCTAACGAAGAATTTAGCCATAAGATGGTTTTGAGAAACCGTTCCCTGATTAACACTGGTAAGTACTGTCTTAACAACAGAGGCACAAACTCTGCAGTTGTTGGACTGATGTTTGGTGTTGAAGTGGAAATCTATTGTGACTTTTAAACTATTTATTTACAGCCATTGATTCTTGAAGAATATAACACATGCCTCATGAGCTTAGTTCAACTGTTTCCCCATCAGATCCCCAAATAAGCTTTTTTTACTCCAATGTTTAGAAACAATGTAAATCAACACTGTATAGCCTCAACATGGTTAAAACTATAATGTTGATATCATGGATGGTCAGTCCTTGCATCCATAAGTCTGTCTATGATTTTGAGAGTAGTTACATTTCTCCAGCCCCATCCATCATCTTATTACCAAAACAGTGGTGGAATGACAGATTTGAAATTGTTTGAACTGCAGATTGCTGGGTTGTGTGGGTTTTTTAAACAGCATCAAAATGACTGCCCAGAGACTTGGTTTGGTGAACAGCTGAGGGATGGGGGAAGGAGAAGTGTAACCACTCTCAAATTCAAAGAGAAAGCTATTGTAGCAACCGTAACCCAACAACTAGCGACCATGTCAAGAGGTTCCGACATCTTGGTGTAACAGTTCTAAGGTGTTGGCTTACAGTCACTGGACCCAGGTTTGAGTTCAGCTCAGGGCTCCCCCTGAATTCACTGTGAATACAAGGACTGGCCATCCATGATGTCATAATGATTGTTTTCACCAGGTTTCTAGGCTATATAGTATATTCTAGAATTCATCCATGATGTCATAATGATAGTTTAAACAGGTGCCTAGGCTATAAAGCATATTCTAGAATTCATCCATGAGGAGAATTCATCCATAATTAGGTCGACCGAATATGATTTTTCAACACCGATACCGATTATTGGAGGACCAAAAGGGCAGATTCCGATTAATCGGCCAATTTAAAAAAAAAAATATTTGTAATAATGACAATTACAACAATACTGAATGAACACTTATTTTAACTTAATATAATACATCAATAAAATACATTTAGCCGCAAATAAATAATGAAACATGTTCAATTTGGTTTAAATAAAGCAAAACAAAGTGTTGGAGAAGAAAGTAATATGTGCCATGTAAAAAACGCTAACGTTTAAGTTCCTTGCTCAGAACATGAGAACATATGAAAGCTGGTAGTTCCTTTTAACATGAGTCTTCAATATTTCCAGGTAAGAAGTTTTAGGTTGTAGTTATTATAGGAATTATAGGACTATTTCCCTCTTTACCATTCGTATTTCATTAACCTTTGACTATTGGATGTTCTTATAGGCACTTTAGTATTGCTGGTGTAACAGTATAACTTCCATCCCTCTCCTCGCTCCTCCCTGGGCTCGAACCAGGAACACAACGACAACAGCCACCCTCGGGGCAGCGTTACCCATGCAGAGCAAGGGGAACAACTACTCCAAAGCTCAGAGCGGGTGATGTTTGAAACGCTATTAGCGCACACTAACTAGCTAGCCATTTCACTTCGGTTACACCAGCCTCATCTCATAAACAGCGCAATGCTTGACGCACAACAGCGCAATGCTTGGCGCCTGCTTCTGCCTACCACCGCTCAGTCAGATACTTAGATACTCGCATGCTTGTATGCTCAGTCAGATTATATGCAACGCAGGACATGCTAGATAATATCTAGTAATATCATCAACCATGTGTGGTTAGTGATTATGATTGATTGTTTTTATAAGATAACTTGAATGCTAGATAACTTTAATGATTTTATTGATGTATTATATTAAGTTAAAATAAGTGTTCATTAAGTATTGTTGTAATTGTCATTATTACAAATACATAAAAAAACATATTTTAAAAATCGGTATCGGCTTTTTTGTTCCTCCAATAATCGCTATCGGCGTTGAAAAATCATAATCGGTCGACCTCTAATCCAAAGTAGTGTGAAATGCACTCATTAGCAACCTGGAAATGGAGGTTACTCCCTGAGTTTCCCCATTCAGAATACATTGTGAAAAACTAAAATCTTTGCTCACCATTTTTGCTCTAGGCAGATATACTTCATACAATTTTAGCAAACACAGAAAGGGGCCTATATTGGAGACCAAAAGCCGTCTGGCACACTGCTTAGAGTTTCAACAACATGATTTACTTATTTCTAGTCTACAATCTTAGATGTTACTACTAATGTGAAAACAAGAGAAAATATGACTATTCTTGCTCATTTTAAGACAATTGTCAAATAATCATTACATTCATTACATACGTCAATTGTTGTACAACATCATGGCTACTCTGTTGGCCTCACCTTTCTTTTACAGTGGTTTTCCGCTGTTGTGGGCCTTTAATCATCTGTCTGACTTTGTTGTTCACACAGGAGAGATATGG
>NW_024604459.1:0-3310 GCF_018296145.1 Oncorhynchus tshawytscha | reverse complement strand
TACACATTACATTTTTTACGTTACAGCCTTATTCTAAAATGGATTACATACAACAATTTCCTCATCAATCTACACATAATATCCCATAATGACAAAGCAAAAACTTTTTTTTTAGAAATTTTTGCATTTTAAAATGGAAAAAAACAGAAATACCTTATTTATTCACCCCACAAGGGTGCGTTCTGAGCCCTCTCCTGTACTCCCTGTTCACCCACGACTGCGTAGCCACGCACGCCTCCAACTCAATCATCAAGTTTGCGGACGACACAACAGTGGTAGGCTTGATTACCAACAACGACGAGACGGCCTACAGGGAGGAGGTGAGGGCCCTCGGAGTGTGGTGTCAGGAAAATAACCTCACACTCAACATCAACAAAACTAAGGAGATGATTGTGGACTTCAGGAAACAGCAGAGGGAACACCCCCCTATCCACATCAATGGAACAGTAGTGGAGAGGGTAGTAAGTTTTAAGTTCCTCGGCGTACACATCACAGACAAACTGAATTGGTCCACCCACACAGATAGCATCGTGAAGAAGGCGCAGCAGCGCCTCTTCAACCTCAGGAGGCTGAAGAAATTTGGCTTGTCACCAAAAGCACTCACAAACTTCTACAGATGCGCAATCGAGAGCATCCTGTCGGGCTGTATCATCGCCTGGTACGGCAACTGCTCCGCCCACAACCGTAAGGCTCTCCAGAGGGTAGTGAGGTCTGCACAACGCATCACCGGGGGCAAACTACCTGCCCTCCAGGACACCTACACCACCCGATGTCACAGGAAGGCCATAAAGATCATCAAGGACAGCAACCACCCGAGCCACTGCCTGTTCACCCCGCTATCATCCAGAAGGCGAGGTCAGTACAGGTGCATCAAAGCTGGGACCGAGAGACTGAAAAACAGCTTCTATCTCAAGGCCATCAGACTGTTAAACAGCCACCACTAACATTGAGTGGCTGCTGCCAACACACTGACTCAACTCCAGCCACTTTAATAATGGGAATTGATGGGAATTGATGTAAAATATATCACTAGCCACTTTAAACAATGCTACCTAATATAATGTTTACATACCCTACATTATTCATCTCATATGTATACGTATATACTGTATTCTATATCATCTACTGCATCCTTATGTAATACATGTATCACTAGCCACTTTAACTATGCCACTTTGTTTACATACTCATCTCATATGTATATACTGCACTCAATACCATCTACTGTATCTTGCCTATGCCGCTCTGTACCATCACTCATTCATATATCTTTATGTACATATTCTTTATCCCCTTACACTTGTGTCTATAAGGTAATAGTTTTGGAATTGTTAGCTAGATTGCTTGTTGGTTATTACTGCATTGTCGGAACTAGAAGCACAAGCATTTCGCTACACTCGCACTAACATCTGCTAACCATGTGTATGTGACAAATAAAATTTGATTTGACTTAAGTATTCAAACCCTTTACTATGAGACTCGAAATTGAGCTCCGGTGCATCCTGTTTCCCTTGATCATCCTTGAGATGTTTCTACAACATGGAGTCCCCCTGTGGTAAATTCAATGGATTGGACATGATTTGGAAAGCCACATACCTAAGATCCCACAGTTGACAGTGCATGTGAGAGCAAAGACCAAGCCATGAGTTCGAAGGAAATGTCCGTAGAGCTCCGAGACAGGATTGTGTCGAGGCACAGATCTGGGGAAAGACACCAAAAACTGCCTGCAGCATTGAAGGTCCCCAAGATCACAGTGGCCTCCATCATTCTTAAATGGAAGAAGTTTGGAACCACCAAGACTTTTCCTACAGCTGGCCGCCCGGCCAAACTGAGCATTCAGGGGAGACTGGCATTGGTCAGGAAGGTGACCATGAACCTGATAGTCACTCTGACAGAGCTCCAGTTCCTCTGTGGAGATGGGAGAACCTTCCAGAAGGACAACCATCTCTGCAGCACTCCACCAATCAGACCTTTATGGTAGAGTGGCCAGGCGGAAGCCACTCCTCAGTAAAAGGCACCTAAAGGACTCAGACATGAGAAACAAGATTCTCTGGTCTGATGAAACCAAAATTGAACTCTTTGACCTGAATGCCAAGCGTCACGTCTAGAGGAAACCTGGCACTGGTGGTGGTAGCATCATGCTGTGGGGATGTTTTTCAGCAGCAGGGACTGGGAGACTTGTCAGAATCTAGGGAAAGATGAATGGAGCAAAGTACAGAGAGATCCTTGTTGAAAAGTGGCTCCAGAGTGCTCAGAACCACACACTGGGGCAAAAGTTCACCTTCTAACAGGACAACGACCCTAAGCACACTGACAGGACAATGCAGGAGTGGCTTCGGGACAAGTGTCTGATTGTCCTTGAGTGGCCCAGCCAGAGCCCGGAGCTGAACCCGATCGAACATCAAGGGGCACCACCAACTTTGAACATCCCACGGAGCACCATTAAATCCATTATTTAAAAAATTGAAAGAATATGGCACCACAACAAACCTGCCAAGAGAGGGCCGCCCACCAAAACTCACGGACCAGGCAAGGAGGGCATTAACAAGAGAGGCAGCAAAGAGACCAAAGACAACCCTGAAGGAGCTGCAAAGCTCCACAGCGGGGATTGGAGTATCTGTCCACTTCAGCCATACAGTCCACAGGGCTGGGTTTTACGTAAGTGTGACTAGAAAAAGCCATTGCTTAAAGAAAAAAATTAGCAAACACGAAGGCATGTGGGAGACTCTCCAAACATATGGAAGAAGGTACTCTGGTCAGAGGAGACAAAATTGAGCTCTTCAGCCATCAAGGACAACGTTATTTTCTCATCACCCTGAGAACATCATCCCTACAGTGAAGCATGGTGGGGGCATCATCATGCTGTGGGGATGTTTTTCATCGGCAAGGACTGGGAAACTGGTCAGAATTGAAGGAATGGATGGCGCTAAATACAGGGAAATTCTTGAGGGAAACCTGTTCCAGCAGGACAATGACCCTAAGCATACTGCTAAAGCAACACTCGAGTGGTTTAATATATTTGAATGTCTTGGAATGGCCTAGTCAAAACCCAGACCTCAATCCAATTGAGAATCTGGGGTATGACTTAAAGATTGCTGTACACCAGCGGAACCCAACCAACTTGAAGGAGCTGGAGCAGTTTTGCCTCGAAGAATGGGCAAGTCCCAGTGGCTAGATGTGCCAAGCTTATAGAGACGTACCCCAAGAGACTTGCAGCTGTAAAATGTGGCTCTACAAAGTATTGACTTTGGGAGGTGAATAGTTATTCACGTCTTATTTCATGTTTGTTTCACAATAAAAAATATTTTGC
>NW_024604458.1:0-3309 GCF_018296145.1 Oncorhynchus tshawytscha | reverse complement strand
AGATATTATAGTTATTACTCCAACCTCGTGAAAGTGACAAACTGACACGTTTTAATTTTTGTCAAAAACAACAAGGAGTGTCTTTAATTTGACGGCTTGCACATGCGCAGATCAGGGCAAGACAACCGCTTAGACCCAGTGATGTATTTCTGCGCATGAACTTAGTTAGTTAGCAAACGTATCCATGAACGCCTACAAGTGAGATCGGGGATTTCTATTGGAGAAGCAGTTTCTGCCCATCTTCATACTGTACTGAGTTTGGTATAACCGCGTTTCCTTCCTTTCAGCAAAATAACTAAACAATATTCCCAACCTGGGCCTCATTTCCCAGAGCCTTCTTAGCGTTAATATCATCTTACGTTGCATCTTTAGTGGCCTAGCTGTTCCCCAAATCCATCGTTACTAAACGTGCGCTTGAAAACACTTGTTATTTACCGACTGCCTCAGACCAATGTTCCTTCTAAGCTGGGCACTTCCTGCCAGCATGCAGCTCCCGGGAACTGCTGCACCCGCACAGAGAAGCACGAGATTAACACCCTCACTCAACTTTCTAGAGTTTTCCCCTTTAGTTAACACTATCAACGTTTCCTTAACGGTGGGGATTGTGATCGAATCAACCAATATTAGCCACTTTTAATGCAACACACTGAAACAAAACAAAAATATCTAAACTTAGTATGACATTGTTGTAGGCAGAACACATTGGAGTAGGATTGTATTACATTGACACATGACTCAGCTCGTGCAGCATTACCAATCTGAGCTACTGACACTTCCGCTGCCGACAGAGATGGCCACCCGCTCGCGCCTCAAAACTATGCATTGTTAGATTACTTGTTAGATATTACTGCATGGTCGAACTAGAAGCACAAGCATTTTGCTACACTCTCATTAACATCTGCTAACCATGTGTATGTGACCAATACAATTTGATTTGATTCCGATTTGCTGTAGGCCTATATGCAAATATAGCCCATTGCCATATATGGATCTGTGCCATTCACAGTACAGGCAGTCTTGATAGATGCTTGTTTTGAGATAAAGTGAGAGCTGCATGTAACCACCTGTGCACATTTCTCATATAATTTGCAAGTTAGTTCATTATTAGCCCAGTTATAGATAATGTGTAGTCAGCATTGGGGAGTGATTGCTTCCTACAAGAGCACAAAACATGTACATTTCTAGTTTATCATTGAAAAGTGAGTCAGGTAAAGGTTTTTTTTTTTATCTTAAAAAGGGCAACACTATTTTGAGACAGTCTTGAATAAGCTAAGTAGCCAATAGGCAGGAAGCATAATGTGTCTGATTCTCTGTAATAATGGTATGGGAATAATGATGCATTTTATTTTGTGAAGTGGTTTCTTGGATTCTTGCATCAAACAACACAACAACATTTTCAGTCACCTCCTTGTCTGAAGGACAAGTGGAGAAACAGGTTCATGTCAATCCCTGTTTTTTTCAACAGTCTCGTGGAATGTACATTATGTCATTGAACACCACACGTTGGCTGCTACTGTAGGCTGAACGATAGAACAACTATTTCAATGTTAACATTTTATATATTCTCCATTGTTTTTGATGGTAGGCCACTCTGGTTGGCCTACATTATGTCATTGAACACCACACGTTGGCTGCTACTGTAGGCTGAACGACAGAACAACTATTTCAATGTTAACATTTTATATATTCTCCATTGTTTTTGATGGTAGGCCACTCTGGTTGGCCTACATTATGATCAAATAACCACAGTTACCTACTTGGCCACTGTTCAAACTGTAACTTAAAGTGGGTACAGCCTCAGTGTTCACAGTAAACGCGCGTCGGAAGTGCACAGAGTTTCACACGGTTCAAGTTTGAGCTCAGCAGACCTGGCTGCTCACTGCTTAAGGGTACCGAGTTGCCTCAGGCTACTCATAGAAAGGCTGTGTCATAAGATGTTGTGTGTCATAACGATGCACTTGGCGAACGTTCTCTCTGCGTGCTTGTTTGGAAGCTCTTGGTTCGTAAATAACGATGCATCTGGTATGATCATCTTACTGCTAATGTGACATCGAAACTGAGAAACAAGGTCCAGAGCAATGTCATAGTTTTGGCAAGGTGACATGAAGAAGGCTACAACGTAAGAATAAGGCTGTAATGTGACAATATGTGTGGAAAGGGCAAGGTGTCTGAATACTTTCCAGAATGCACAGTATATTAAGACATTGCGTCAAACTGTGTCACGCGGACAGTGAAGCTAAAACTTTTTAATAAGGCTCTAAACTCCAGCATTTTGGATTTGAGATCAATTGTTTTATATGAAGCTTAGGTATTTTCATCCATATCTGTTTTATCGTTTAGAAATGAAAGCACTTGATGTCTCTAGTCCCCCCCCATTTGAAGTGAGAAAGTTACAGACAAACATCACACCCTGTCTTGGGGGGTATGATATTTGTTTGTCTGTACATTTTCTGGCATTTCCAGACAGAGGATCGAACTGTCTGTGTACATCGCAGCTCAGCTTACAATATGGCATTTGAAACGGGAGATCTAGCAATTACACCAAACACAGTCGCATCTTGCTGTGATGTTCGTAAGTGGATTTAGAGCTCTCAACGTGAAAAAATACACGATTATTTTGTAGAATTGAAACAAGACCACGTTCTCTTGGTCGCAGAGGGACACCTTAAAGTTAAAGTTGAAGTTGTGTCGAGTCAGAAGGCATTTGAATGGCGTCTGTTCATCGCTCAGAAAATGCTCTGTCATCAGTTATTTGAAATGGTGCCAATTTTCTACTGTCACGAAGTATGATCATGCTTACTTACCAGTTATAATGTGAAATATTAGAATAAGTTGTTCATTATTTAATTGTTACTATATTTAGAAAGCATTTCAGTCTTTTCAAGCCCCATATTTGCCCACTTTTGTTGAATCGTAAAAAGAATTTTGCTCTGTGTACTTGAACTTGTGTTCTCAAAAGTGACTACACCTCAGAAATGTAAAAAAAAATCCCTGAAAGGTGATATTTTTTATCATCCGGGCAGTATAGGCATTACTAAGTATTGTTTATGCCAGTGTTTTCCAACCCTGGTCCTCGAGTAACCCCCAACAGTACACCGTTTCCTTGTAGCCCTTGACAAACACACCTCCTTCAACTCATTGAGGGCTTGATGACAAGTTGAATTACCTGTGCTTGTCCAAGTTTACAATAAAAATGTGAACTGTTGGGGGTACTCGAGGGTTTGGGAAACACTCGTTTATGGCCCTTTCATGATAAATAACTACTTTTGGGTTATTTCTATGTAGGCGGAAATCTACATTTTGACATTA
>NW_024604457.1:0-3305 GCF_018296145.1 Oncorhynchus tshawytscha | reverse complement strand
ACCTATACCACTTCCACTAACAGATACCATCTTCCACTAACAGATACCTATACTGCCTCCACTAACAGATACCACTTCCACTAACAGATACCTATACTACTTCCACTAACAGATACCGCTTCCACTAACAGATACCAGCTTCCACTAACAGATACCGCTTCCACTAACAGATACACGCTTCCACTAACAGATACCGCTTCCACTAACAGATACCTATACCACTTCCACTAACAGATACCGCTTCCACTAACAGATACCTATACCACTTCCACTAACAGATACCGCTTCCCACTAACAGATACCTATATCGTTTCCACTAACAGATACCGCCTCCACTAACAGATACCGCTTCCACTAATAGATACACTAACAGATACCAATACTAAGCTTCCACTAACAGATACTTCCGCTAACGGATGCCTGTGCTGGCTTCCACTTCAACGGATGCCAATGCTGGCTTCCACTAACGGATGCCTATGCCAGGCACCACTAAGCGGATGCCTTCCACTAACCGGATGCGCAGCCACCGCTAACGGATGCGGCCATAACGGATGCCGGCTTCACCAGCGGATGTTTCCACTAGCAGATGCAGCTTCCACTAACAGATACCACTTCCACTAACAGATACTACTTCGTAACAGATAATGGCTTCACTAACAGATACCACTTCCCACTAACAGATGCTATAATAGATACTATACTAACAGATACTACTTCACTAACAGATACCTATACTACATTTACTAACAGATACTACTTCCACTAACAGATACCTATACTAATTTCCACTAACAGATACTACTTCCACTAACAGATACCGCTTACCATCAACGGATACTGCTTCCCGCTAACGGATACCTATACTGCTTCCACTAATAGATACCTATACTGCTTCCACTAACGGATACTATTTCCACTAACAGATACCTATACTTCCGCCTAACAGATACCTATACTTCCACTAACAGATACCAGAACTTCACTAACAGATACTGCCTACTAACAGATACCGCTTCCACTAACGGATACCTATACCACTTCCACTAACAGATGCCGTTCACTAACAGATACCTATACCACTTCCACTAACAGATACCACTTCCCGCTAACAGATACCTATACCACTTCACTAACAGATACCACTTCCGCTAACAGATACCTATACCACTTCCACTAACAGATGCCTATACTTCCACTAACAGATACCTATACTTCCACTAACAGATACCTATACCACTTCCACTAACAGATACTGCTTCCACTAACAGATAGATACGGCTTCCACTAACAGATACTTCACTAACAGATACTTTACCTTCACTAACAGATACTATACTTCCACTAACGGATACCACTTCCACTAAAGAGATACAAGCTTCCCGCTAACAGATACCTCGCTTCCACTAACAGATACTATATGCTTCCACTAACAGATACCTATACCAAGCCTTACTAACAGATACCTATACTACTTCCACTAACAGATACCTATACCGCTTCCACTAACGGATACATATACTTTACTAACAGATATTTTTCCTATTTACAATAGATATCGTCACTAACAGATACCTATATACACTTCCCACTAACGGATACAGCTTCCACTAACAGATACTACTTTCACTAACAGATACTCGCTTCACTAACAGATACTACTTCCACTAACGGATACCTATACCACTTCCACTAGATACTGCTTCCACTAACAGATACCTATACTACTTCCACTAATAGATACCTATACTGCCACTAACAGATACCTATACTACTTCCACTAACAGATGCCGCTTCCACTAACAGATACCTATACCACTTCCACTAACAGATACTATTCCACTAACAGATACCTATACTACTAACTACTCTCTACTAACAGATACTATACCACTTCCACTAACAGATACCTACTACCTCCACTAACAGATACTACTTCACTAACAGATACCTATAACAGATACCGCCTACTAACAGATACCGCTTACTAACAGATACCTGTACATTTACTAACAGATACAGCTTCACAACAGATACCGCTTACTACTTCTAACAGATACCATACCACTAACAGATACCGCTTACACTAACAGATACCTAAGCTTCCACTAACAGATACCTATACTCTTCACTAACAGATACTCTATACTGCCGCCTAACAGATACTTATACCACTTCCACTTCAACAGATGCCGCTTCACTAACAGATACCTCATACCATTTCCGCTAACAGATACCTACTCTTCCGCTAATAGATACCTATACCATTTAATAACAGATACCATTTCCACTAACGGATACCTATACCACTTCACTAACAGATACCACTTCCATAAGGATACCTATACCACTTCCACTAACGGATACCGCTTCCATAACGGATGCCTATATTTAACAGATAATGTTTCCACTAATAGATCACCTATATTTACTAACAGACATATGAAGCCACTACTAACAGATACCTATACCGCTTCCACTAACAGATGCCTGCCAGATACTCCCGCTAACAGATACTTCATACTTCCACTAACAGATGCCTGTACTACTTCCGCACTAACAGATACCTGGCATAAAGCTTCACTAACGGATACTCTATGGGCCTACTTCCACTAACAGATACCGCTTCACTAACAGATACTGCTTCCACTAACAGATACCTATACCACTTCCACTAACTAGATGCTTATACTGCTTCCATAACAGATACCTATACTACTTCACACTAACGGATACCACTTCCACTAACAGATGCCTATACCACTTCCACTAACAGATACCACTTCCACTAACAGATATCGCTTCCCACTAAATAGATGCCACTTCCACTAACGGATGCCTATACCATTTACTGTGGATACCTGTACTACTTCACTAATACATACCCATATCAGTTTAATTAACAGATACCGCTTCCACTAACAGATACTACTTTCATGCCTAACAGGATACCTGTATCACCAGCTTCCACTAACAGATACCTATAATGCACGTCCACTAATAGATACTTCCACTAACTACTTTCACTAACAGATACCTATACCACTTCCACTAACAACAGATATACTAATGACAATTTCTATAATAAGCTTCTTACTAACAGATACTTATTCCACTAACAGATACTTATACTATACTAACAGATACTTGTTCACTAACAGATACTTATACGCTACTAACAGATACTATACCATTAACAGATACTATTCCACTTCAGACTAACAGATTTCCTAACAGATACCAAGCTTTCACTAACAGAAGAGTTACTTATACTACTTCTACTAAGAGATACCACTTCACTAACAGAT
>NW_024604456.1:0-3302 GCF_018296145.1 Oncorhynchus tshawytscha | reverse complement strand
AAATCAAATCAAATTGATTTATTATAGCCCTTCGTACATCAGCCTGATATCTCAAAGTGCTGTACAGAAACAGCCTAAAACCCCAACAGAAAGCAATGCAGGTGTAGAAACACGGTGGCTAGGAAAAACTCCTAGAAAAGGCCAAAACCTAGGAAGAAACCTGAGAGGAACCAGGCTATCTGGGGTGGCCAGTCCTCTTCTGGCTGTGCCGGAGTGGAGATTATAACAGAACATGGCCAAGATGTTTCAAATGTTCATAAATGACCAGCATGGTCCAATAATAATGAGGCAGAACAGTTGAAACTGGCAGCCTTGCCAGCCAGGTGAACTGGGGACAGCAAAGGAGTCATCATGTCAGGTAGTCCTGAGGCATGGTCCTAGGGCTCAGGTCCTCCGAGAGAGAGAAAGAAAGAGAGAAGAGAGAATTAGAGAGAGCACACAAATTCACAAAGGACACCGAATAGGACAGGAGAAGTACTCAGATATAACAAACTGACCCTAGCCCCCCGGCACATAAACTACTGCAGCATAAATACTGGAGGCTGAGACAGGAAGGGCCAGGAGACACTGTGGCCCCATTCGAGGACACCCCCGGACAGGTCCAAACAGGAAGCGCTGAGACAATCTAACCCCACCCACTTTGCCAAAGCACAGCCCCACACCACAAGAGGGATATCTTCAACCACCAACTTACCATCCTGAGACAAGGCCGAGTATAGTCCACAAAGATCTCCGCCACGGCACAACCCAGGCGCCAGCAGACAGGAAGATCACATCAGTGACTCAACCCACTCAAGTGACGCACCCCTCCTAGGGACGGTATGAAAAGAGCCCCAGTAAGCCAGTGACTCAGCCCCTGTAATAGGGTTAGAGGCAGAGAATCCCAGTGGAAAGAGGGGAACCAGCCAGGCAGAGACAGCAAGGGCGGTTGTTTGCACCAGAGCCTTTCCGTTCACCTTCCCACTCCTTGGCCAGACTATACTCAATCATATGACCCACTGAAGAGATGAGTCTTCAGTAAAGACTTAAAGGTTGAGACCGAGTTTGCGTCTCTTACATGGGTAGGCAGACCATTCCATAAACATGGAGCTCCATAGGAGAAAGCCCTGCCTCCAGCTGTTTGCTTAGAAATTCTAGGGACAATTAGGAGGCCTGCGTCTTGTGGCCGTAGCGTACGTGTAGGTATGTACGGCAGGACCAAATCAGAGAGATAGGTAGGAGCAAGCCCATGTAATGCTTTGTAGGTTAGTTGTAAAACCTTGAAATCAGCCCTTGCCTTGACAGGAAGCCAATGTAGGGAGGCTAGCACTGAGTAATATGATCAAATTTTTTCAGGATTCTAGCAGCCGTATTTAGCACTAACTGAAGTTTATTTAGTGCTTTATCTGGGTAGCCGGAAAGTAGAGCATTGCAGTAGTCTAACGTAGAAGTGACAAAAGCATGGATTAATTTTTCTGCATCATTTTTGGACAGAAAGTTTCTGATTTTTGCAATGTTACGTAGATGGAAAAAAGCTGTCCTTGAAATGGTCTTGATATGTTCTTCAAAAGAGAGATCAGGGTCCAGAGTAACGCCGAGGTCCTTCACAGTTTTATTTGAGACGACTGTACAACCATTAAGATTAGTTGTCAGATTCAACAGAGATCTCTTTGTTTCTTGGGACCTAGAACAAGCATCTCTGTTTTGTCCGAGTTTAAAAGTAGAAAGTTTGCAGCCATCCCCTTCCTTATGTCTGAAACACATGCTTCTAGCGAGGGCAATTTTGGGGCTTCACCATGTTTAATTGAAATGTACAGCTGTGTGTCATCCGCATAGCAGTGAAAGTTAACATTATGTTTTCGAATGACATCCCCAAGAGGTAAAATATATAGTGAAAACAATACTGGTCCTAAAACGGAACCTTGAGGAACATCGAAATTTACAGTTGATTTGTCAGAGGACAAACCATTCACAGAGACAAACTGATATCTTTCCGACAGATAAGATGTAAACCAGGCCAGAACTTGTCCGTAGACCAATTTGGGTTTCCAATCTCCCCAAAAGAATGTGGTGATCGGTGGTATCAAAAGCAGCACTAAGGTCTAGGAGCACGAGGACAGATGCAGAGCTTAAAATGTCATTTACCATCTTCACAAGTGCAGTCTCAGTGCTATGATTGGGTCTAAAACCAGACTGAAGCATTTCGTATACATTGTTTGTCTTCAGGAAGGCAGTGAGTTGCTGCGCAACAGCCTTTTCTAAGATTTTTGAGAGGAATGGAAGATTTGATATAGGCCGATAGTTTTTTATATTTTCTGGGTCAAGGTTTGGCTTTTTCAAGAGAGGCTTTATTACTGCCACTTTTAGTGAGTTTGCACACATCCGGTGGATAGAGAGCCGTTTATTATGTTCAACATAGGAGGGCCAAGCACAGGAAGCAGCTCTTTCAGTAGTTTAGTTGGAATAGGGTCCAGTATGCAGCTTGAAGGTTTAGAGGCCATGATTATTTTCATCATTCTGTCAGAGATATAGTACTAAAACACTTGAGCATCTCTCTTGATCCTAGGTCCTGGCAGAGTTGTGCAGACTCAGGACAACTGAGCTTTGAAGGAATACGCAGATTTAAAGAGGAGTCCGTAATTTGCTTTCTAATAATCATGATCTTTTCCTCAAAGAAGTTCATGAATTTATCACTGCTGAAGTGAAAGCCATCCTCTCTGGGGAATGCTGCTTTTAGTTAGCTTTTTACAGTACCAAAAAGGAATTTCGGATTGTTCTTATTTTCCTCAATTAAGTTAGAAAAATAGGGTGATCGAGCAGCAGTAAGGGCTCTTCGGTACTGCACGGTACTGTCTTTTCCAAGCTAGTCGGAAGACTTCCAGTTTGGTGTGGCGCAATTTCCGTTCCAATTTTCTGGAAGCTTGCTTCAGAGCTTTTCTGTGTACCAGGGAGCTAGTTTCTTATGAGAAATGTTTTTAGTTTGTAGGGTGCAACTGCATCTAGGGTATTGCGCAAGGTTAAATTGAGTACCTCAGTTAGGTTGTTAACTGATTTTTGTCCCTTGGAGTCCTTGGGTAGACAGAGGAATCTGGAAGGACATCAAGAAATCTTTGTGTTGTCTGTGAATTTATAGCACGACTTTTGACCTAAAACCATCTATATGGCAGGTTGGTACTAACCCTAACCCATCTATATGGCAGGTTGGTACTAACCCTAACCCATCTACATGGCTGGTTGGTACTAACCCTAACCCTTCTACATGGCTGGTTAGAACTAACCCTAACCCATCTACATGGCTGGTTGATACTAACCCTAACCCATCT
>NW_024604455.1:0-3295 GCF_018296145.1 Oncorhynchus tshawytscha | reverse complement strand
AATACAGACATAGAGACAGTAGATCTAGCTGGTCTGTCATAATATAATAGAGACAGTAGATCTAGCTGGTCTGTCATAATATAATAGAGACAGTAGATCTAGCTGGTCTGTCATAATATTATAGAGACAGTAGATATAGTTGGTCTGTCATAATATAATAGAGACAGTAGCTCAGGCTGGTCTGTCAAAATATAATAGAGACAGTAGATCTAGCTGGTCTGTCAAAATATAATAGAGACAGTAGATCTAGCTGGTCTGTCATAGTACAATAGTGTCAGTAGATCTAGCTGGTCTGTCATAATATAATAGAGACATAGAGACAGTAGATCTAGCTGGTCTGTCATAATATAATAGAGACAGTAGATCTAGCTGGTCTGTCATAATATAATAGAGACAGTAGATCTAGCTGGTCTGTCAAAATATAATAGAGACAGTAGATCTAGCTGGTCTGTCAAAATATAATAGAGACAGTAGATCTAGCAGGTCTGTGATAATATAATAGAGACAGTAGATATAGCTGCTCTGTCATAATATAATAGAGACAGTAGATCTAGCTGGTCTGTCATAATACAATAGAGACAGTAGATCTAGCTGGTCTGTCATAATATAATAGAGACAGTAGATCTAGCTGGTCTGTCATAATATAATAGAGACAGTAGATCTAGCTGGTCTGTCATAATATAATAGAGACAGTAGATCTAGCTGGTCTGTCATAATATAATAGAGACAGTAGATCTAGCTTGTCTGTCATAATATAATAGAGACAGTATATCTACCTGGTCTGTCATAATATAATAGAGACAGTAGATCTAGCTGGTCTGTCATAATATAATAGAGACAGTAAATCTACCTGGTCTGTCATAATATAGCAGAGACAGTAGATCTAGCTGGTCTGTCATAATATAATAGAGACAGTAGATCTAGCTGGTCTGTCATAATATAATAGAGACAGTAGATCTAGCTGGTCTGTCAGTAATCTAGCTGGTCTGTCAAATCGAGACAGTAGATCTAGCTGGTCTGTCATAATATAATAGAGACAGTAGATCTAGCTGGTCTGTCAAAATATAATAGAGACAGTAGATCTAGCTGGTCTGTCATAATATAATAGAGACAGTAGATCTAGCTGGTCTGTCATAATATAATAGAGACAGTAGATCTAGCTGGTCTGTCATAATATAATAGAGACAGTAGATCTAGCTGGTCTGTCAAATATATAGAGACAGTAGATCTAGCTGGTCTGTCATAATATAATAGAGACAGTAGATCTAGCTGGTCTGTCATAATATAATAGAGACAGTAGATCTAGCTGGTCTGTCATAATATAATAGAGACAGTAGATCTAGCTGGTCTGTCATAATATAATAGAGACAGTAGATCTAGCTGGTCTGTCAAATATAATAGAGACAGTAGATCTAGCTGGTCTGTCATAATATAATAGAGACTAGCTGGTCTGTCATAATATAATAGAGACAGTAGATCTAGCTGGTCTGTCATAATATAATAGAGACAGTAGATCTAGGTCTGTCATAATATAGCAGAGACAGCTGGTCTGTCAGATCTAGCTGTAGATCTGTCTGGTCTGTCAAATATAATAGAGACAGTAGATCTAGTCTGTCATAATATAATAGAGACAGTCTCTAGCTGGTCTGTCATAATATAATAGAGACAGTAGATCTAGCTGGTCTGTCATAATAGAATCTAGAGACAGTAGAATAGAGACAGTAGATCTAGCTGGTCTGTCATAATATAATAGAGACAGTAGATCTAGCTGGTCTGTCATAATATAATAGAGACAGTAGATCTAGCTGGTCTGTCATAATATAATAGAGACAGTAGATCTAGCTGGTCTGTCATAATATAATAGAGACAGTAGATCTAGCTGGTCATGTAGATCTAGCTGGTCTGTCATAATATAATAGAGACAGTAGATCTAGCTGGTCTGTCATAATATAATAGAGACAGTAGATCTAGCTGGTCTGTCATAATATAATAGAGACAGTAGATCTAGCTGGTCTGTCATAATATAATAGAGACAGTAGATCTAGCTGGTCTGTCATAATATAATAGAGACAGTAGATCTAGCTGGTCTGTCATAATATAATAGAGACAGTAGATCTAGCTGGTCTGTCATAATATAATAGAGACAGTAGATCTAGCTGGTCTGTCATAATATAATAGAGACAGTAGATCTAGCTGGTCTGTCATAATATAATAGAGACAGTAGATCTAGCTGGTCTGTCATAATATAATAGAGACAGTAGATGGTCTGTCATAATAGAGATAATATAGTAGTAGATCTAGCTGGTCTGTCATAATATAATAGAGACAGTAGATCTAGCTGGTCTGTCAAAATATAATAGAGACAGTAGATCTAGCTGGTCTGTCAAATATAATAGAGACAGTAGATCTAGCTGGTCTGTCATAATATAATAGAGACAGTAGATCTAGCTGGTCTGTCATAATATAATAGAGACAGTAGATCTAGCTGGTCTGTCATAATATAATAGAGACAGTAGATCTAGCTGGTCTGTCATAATATAATAGAGACAGTAGATCTAGCTGGTCTGTCATAATATAATAGAGACAGTAGATCTAGCTGGTCTGTCATAATATAATAGAGACAGTAGATCTAGCTGGTCTGTCATAATATAATAGAGACAGTAGATCTAGCTGGTCTGTCATAATATAATAGAGACAGTGGATCTATAATGAGACAGTAGATCTGTGGTCTGTCATAATATAATAGAGACAGTAGATCTAGCTGGTCTGTCATAATATAATAGAGACAGTAGATCTAGCTGGTCTGTCATAATATAATAGAGACAGTAAATCTACCTGGTCTGTCATAATATAGCAGAGACACTAGATCGGTCTGTCATAATATAATAGAGACAGTAGATCTAGCTGGTCTGTCATAATATAATAGAGACAGTAGATCTAGCTGGTCTGTCATAATATAATACAGACATAGAGACAGTAGATCTAGCTGGTCTGTCATAATATAATAGAGACAGTAGATCTAGCTGGTCTGTCATAATATAATAGAGACAGTAGATCTAGCTGGTCTGTCATAATATAATAGAGACAGTAGATCTAGCTGGTCTGTCATAATATAATAGAGACAGTAGATCTAGCTGGTCTGTCATAATATAATAGAGACAGTAGATCTAGCTGGTCTGTCAAAATATAATAGAGACAGTAGATCTAGCTGGTCTGTCAAATTAGAATAGAGACAGTAGATCTAGCTGGTCTGTCATAATATAATAGAGACAGTAGATCTACCTGGTCTTTCAAA
>NW_024604454.1:0-3294 GCF_018296145.1 Oncorhynchus tshawytscha | reverse complement strand
TGTTTGTTGCACTCTTGGATGTCCAATTTTTTGCTGTGCTGTCTATTTGAGATGAACTGAACATTGTAAGCTCTAAAATCATGTTTGTTGCACTCTGGATGTGCAATTTTGCTGTGCTGTCTATTTGAGATGAAATGAACATTGTGGACAGTTTTCAGCAAGTTGCAACATGAAAATACAGAATTAAGCACTTTTCCATAAACAAGCTCTAAATCATGTTTGTTGCACTCTGGATTAAAAAAATGTTTTTGTTATGTTTATTCGAGATGTTATGAAAACACTGCAAACTGTTTTCAGTAAGTTGCAACATTGAAATGCAGAAATAAGCACTTTTCCATAAACAAGCTCTAAATCATGTTTGATGCCCTCTGGATTTCCATTTTTTGCTGTGCTGTCTATTTGAGATGAACTGAACATTGTAGATAGTTTTCAGCAAGTTGCAACATGGAAATACAGAAATAAGCACTTTTCCATAAACAAGCTCTAAAATCATGTTTGTTGCACTCTGGATGTGCAATTTTTGCTGTGCTGTCTATTTGAGTTGAAATGAACACCGTGGACAGTTTTCTGCAAGTTGCAACATGAAAATACAGAATTAAGCACTTTTCCATAAACAAGCTCTAAATCATGTTTGTTGCACACTGGATGTACAATTTTTGCTGTGCTGTCTATTTGAGATGAACTGAACATTGTAGATAGTTTTCAGCAAGTTGCAACATGGAAATACAGAAATAAGCACTTTTCCATAAACAAGCTCTAAAATCATGTTTGTTGCACTCTGGATGTGCAATTTTTGCTGTGCTGTCTATTTGAGTTGAAATGAACACCGTGGACAGTTTTCAGCAAGTTGCAACATGAAAATACAGAATTAAGCACTTTTCCATAAACAAGCTCCAAATCATGTTTGTTGCACTCTGGATGTCCAATTTTTGCTGTGCTGTCTATTTGAGATGAAATGAACACAGTGGACAGTTTTGAGGAAGTTGCAACATACAGAAATAACTTTTTTTCCATAAACAAGCTCTAAATCATGTTTGATGCACTCTGGATTAAAAAATGTTTTTGTTGCTGTTATGAAAACACAAACTGTTTTCAGGAAACATTGAAATGCAGAAATAAGCACTTTCCATAAAACAAGCTCTAAATCATGTTTGATGCCCTCTGGATTTTTTTTGCTGTGCTGTCTATTTGAGATGAACTGAACATTGTAGATAGTTTTCAGCAAGTTGCAACATGGAAATACAGAAATAAGCACTTTTCCATAAACAAGCTCTAAATCATGTTTGTTGCACTCTGGATGTCCAATTTTGGCTTGTGCTGTCTATTTGAGATGAAATGAACATTGTGGACAGTTTTCAGCAAGTTGCAACATGAAAATACAGAATTAAGCACTTTTCCATAAACAAGCTCTAAATCATGTTTGATGCACTCTGGATGTCCAATTTTTGCTGTGCTGTCTATTTGAGATGAACTGAACATTGTAGATAGTTTTCAGCAAGTTGCAACATGGAAATACAGAAATAAGCACTTTTCCATAAACAAGCTCTAAATCATGTTTGTTGCACTCTGGATGTCCAATTTTTGCTGTGCTGTCTATTTGAGTTGAAATGAACACTGTGGACAGTTTTCAGCAAGTTGCAACATGAAAATACAGAATTAAGCACTTTTCCATAAACAAGCTCTAAATCATGTTTGTTGCACTCTGGATGTCCAATTTTTGCTGTGCTGTCTATTTGAGATGAACTGAACATTGTAGATAGTTTTCAGCAAGTTGCAACATGGAAATACAGAAATAAGCACTTTTCCATAAACAAGCTCTAAAATCATGTTTGTTGCACTCTGATGTGCAATTTTGCTGTGCTGTCTATTTGAGTTGAAATGAACACCGTGGACAGTTTTCAGCAAGTTGCAACATGGAAATACAGAAATAAGCACTTTTCCATAAACAAGCTCTAAAATCATGTTTGTTGCACTCTGGATGTCCAATTTTTGCTGTGCTGTCTATTTGAGATGAACTGAACATCGTAGATAGTTTTCAGCAAGTTGCAACATGGAAATACAGAAATAAGCACTTTTCCATAATCAAGCTCTAAATCATGTTTGTTGCACTCTTGGATGTCCATTTTTTGCTGTGCTGTCTATTTGAGATGAACTGAACATTGTAGATAGTTTTCAGCAAGTTGCAACATGGAAATACAGAAATAAGCACTTTTCCATAAACAAGCTCTAAATCATGTTTGTTGCACTCTGGATGTGCAATTTTTGCTGTGCTGTCTATTTGAGATGAACTGAACATTGTGGACAGTTTTCAGCAAGTTGCAACATGAAAATACAGAATTAAGCACTTTTCCATAAACAAGCTCTAAATCATGTTTGTTGCACTCTGGATTAAAAAAATGTTTTTGTTATGTTTATTCGAGATGTTATGAAAACACTGCAAACTGTTTTCAGTAAGTTGCAACATTAAATGCAGAAATAAGCACTTTCCATAAACAAGCTCTAAATCATGTTTGATGCACTCTGGATGTCCAATTTTTTGCTGTGCTGTCTATTTGAGATGAACTGAACATTGTAGATAGTTTTCAGCAAGTTGCAACATGGAAATACAGAAATAAGCACTTTTCCATAAACAAGCTCTAAAATCATGTTTGTTGCACTCTGGATGTGCAATTTTTGCTGTGCTGTCTATTTGAGATGAAATGAACATTGTAGATAGTTTTCAGCAAGTTGCAACATGAAAATACAGAAATAAGCACTTTTCCATAAACAAGCTCTAAATCATGTTTGTTGCACTCTGGATGTAAAATTTTTTGTGCTGTCTATTTGAGATGAACTGAACATTGTAGATAGTTTTCAGCAAGTTGCAACATGGAAATACAGAAATAAGCACTTTTCCATAAACAAGCTCTAAAATCATGTTTGTTGCACTCTGGATGTGCAATTTTTGCTGTGCTGTCTATTTGAGTTGAAATGAACACCGTGGACAGTTTTCTGCAAGTTGCAACATGGAAATACAGAAATAAGCACTTTTCCATAAACAAGCTCTAAATCATGTTTGTTGCACACTGGATGTACAATTTTTGCTGTGCTGTCTATTTGAGATGAACTGAACATTGTAGATAGTTTTCAGCAAGTTGCAACATGGAAATACAGAAATAAGCACTTTTCCATAAACAAGCTCTAAAATCATGTTTGTTGCACTCTGGATGTGCAATTTTTGCTGTGCTGTCTATTTGAGTTGAAATGAACACCGTGGACAGTTTTCTGCAAGTTGCAACATGAAAATACAGAATT